>NW_006790452.1:1292034-1299539 GCF_000442215.2 Lipotes vexillifer | reverse complement strand
GCTGAATCAACTCAAACATGATTCTGCTGGTTGGTACATGAAAACTGCATTACAGCAGAAAAATGTATGGTGGCTGCTGGAGAGTGATCTATTTATGCACATCAGAGATGGAGCTTCACTTTGATTTCCCTATTCATGAATGCAAAATTAGAAGTGGTGGAGGTTAAGGGAGTATTAAGGGAGGAGAGTGAAAGGAGAGGAATTAAGTGCTGGAAATGAGAAGATGCTCCAAAATTGATCAGAAGAGTTTATAAAACCCAGAATGACATTGCGGACACTATTACACAAGTTAGCAGTCGATCATCCCACTGAAAATAGACCAAATTCTGGTTGTGTGGGCCATCTATGTTTATTTTTCCACTGCAATAATCAAAGCTTTCATGATTTTTCTTCTGGTCTCTTGGGTTTCCTTAAATTAGAAATTATTTGCTTTGGGTGTCACAGACTAATAATCTGATGAAAAGTGGAAGTATTGCCTCCCTCCATAAAGCATGTGCCCATAAAATCCGCATAAAATTTCAGTGGGGTTCAAGACACCAGAGTAAGGGTTTCAGCATCCTGGTGGATGGAAGAAAGAAGGGTGCATTTTTATACTGATACCTTTTTTCATTTGAGTTTAAATCACTGGTTAAGAAATATTTAACAAATCAACATTCATCCTTGAAATATAGAAATTTACATGGGGTAAATAAATTGCCATTCAAAGAGTGACAGAATTATTTAAAATAAACAAACAAAAAAACAAATTCTGAAACACGTATTTAGAAGTAAGGAAAATAATTTAGATTTGATTATGTTAATATTGTACATAGGTCATTTAAATGCCTAAATCTAAAACCCCCCAACAAGTTATAAGGCTTTGTATTAATAGCAGATTCATACTTGTGCGTGGATTTTACTGATTGCTGATCACTAACTTGAAATGTATTTTCTTTTCTAGAATCTACATCCAACATTTATATCAGTGTCTTGAATTGCCAGCAGCTGGATCTTCAGTAACCATGAGAAGGGAGATGAATAGGTGAATTCTTGTCATTAAGGAACTTTATACAAAACCATAATGACACAGATTAATTTTTTTTAATTTAATAAAATGTGTTAGCCACTGTACATTGGTTTTACATACAGTAAAGTGTGAAGTGAGTTCTTCTAAAAGAGTTACAAATATCAATTTAGAGTCACTTTCCAGTAATGATCTCAAATCTTCAATGATTTCAATACTGGCTAAAAAATTGTAAAATATATATCCTCAATAAATATTAACATTGTCTTTAGGAATGGATATTTATTCTAAAATAATACATAAAGGCTCTATTAACTGTAAGAATATTATCTTTGGATTGTAGTCTTGAAGGCAGTGCCCATTTTATCTTTGCTTCTCCATATAACATATAATTCTATACAAATAAAAAAGCTGAAAAAAAGCAGACTGGAAAAATCAATTAAAGTATATTTTCTCAAACCTTCTTTCCTCCCACATAAACCATGATAAAGCATTTTTTAATTGAAGTACAGTTGATTTACAATATTGTGTTAGTTTCAAGTGTATAGCAAAGTGATTCAGTTTTACATATATATATTTGAATTCTTTTACAGTATAGGTTATTACAAGATATTGAATATGGTTCCCTGTGCTATACAGTAAACACTTGTGGTTTATCTATTTTATATGTAGTGGTGTATATTTGTTAATCCCATACACCTAATTTATCCCTTCCACTTTCCTCTTGGGTAACCATAAGTTTGTTTTCTATGTCTGTGAGTCTGTTTCTCTTTTGTATATAGATTCATTTGTATTATTTTTTAGATTCCACATGTAAATGATATCATATAATATTTGTCTTTCTCCATCTGACTTACTTCACTCAGTAAGTGGTAAATTAATGCTGATGGAATCTAGGTCCATCCATGTTGCTGCAAATGTCAATAGTTCATTCTTTTTTATAGCTGAATAATATTTCATTGTGTGTGTATATATGTATATGTGTGTGTGTGTATGTGTGTATCTCACATCTTCTTTATCCATTCCTCAGTCGATGGACATTTAGGTTGCTTCCATGTCTTGGCTATTGTAAATAGTGCTGCTGTGAATATTGGCGTGCATGTATCTTTTTGAATTAGAGTTTTCCTCTTTTACAGATACATGCTTAAGAGTGGGATTACTGGATCATATGGTAGTTCTATTTTTAGGTTTTAAGGAACTGCCATACTGTTTTCCATAGCGGCTGTACCAATTTACATTCCCACCAACAGTGTAGGAGGGTTCCCTCATGATAAAGCATTTTTTAAAGTGAGAAGTTACGAAATAGGTTGTATAATAAGTAGCTGGTATTAAATATCTAAACATTTAATGTGAACATGTTAAATATTGAAACAAATTAATTTAGTATTTGGGAATATTTTAAAAAGAAAGAGAATCACTAGAGTAGCCATAATGTGATATAAATTTTTTCTATGTATATTTTCAATGCATTATTTTGTGTGAAAGTCTAAAATAGACTATGTTAAAGCTCAAATCATGTATGAAATAGAACTGTAACATAATATGATTATTTTTTGCACAGAGGAAAATCATAGCAATTTAGATTTACTAAAGATATTACTTTATTAATTTTTTCTAAATGTGGCAAAATCACAACACCTGTTCATTTTCTCCTTCAATGTAGTGACCCTGAGAAACTATACAATTATTCTAATGATATGGCCATTTTAAAAACACATTCTCAAACTATTTGCATGGGAGTACCTATTGAAATATTTATCATACAGAAAGCTTATCTGGTTGAAAATACTCCTGTAACAAGAAGCTGTGTTGTAACAGAATTCTATTAGTTATTATGATTCGGGAGAAAGACAGAGTTCCTCCTTTGTGTTCCTTACTGAGGAAAAACCCTGAGTTCTGAAGTACTTTTGAGAGATGAGGCTCTGAAAGCTTTTTAGTAGGAGCTGAAACAATATTTATGGGGAGAGTTTAAAAACTGTTGGAATGCTGGCTCCTTAACTCTGGTCAATAAGTTGATCAGTTAAACTAAAATTGGCAAACACGATTAGGACCAAAAGAGTGTTGAAGGTCTTGGGAGCTTAGAGCAGGTAAATAAAAGGAAAAGGAAGGAAATGATCTCTGATGACTAGCAAACAGGACTCAATGAGCTGTTCAAGTGGGGAAAATCAATGAAGCAAAACTGGATCAGTTTGCTTCATTGATTTTGGCTGCTCATTGAAATGTTTTCCTTTATTTACTTCCTATTTCTTCAGAGTGGCTAAGTCTCACTGTTGAATCTCCCTGCGAGCCTGTGATGAGCAGATAAGCAAGCTCTGGAGATCCTCTTATGCCTACATTATACCTTTTCATGCTCCATGGATTCAGAGGCACTTCAAATGCTTCCTGTGACACTGTAAATGCCTCACTGAGCCCACAACCTTACTGTGGTAGGCAGAAAGATGGTTCCCTTCCTAAAATGTCTACATCCTAGTCCCCAGAACCTGTGAACATGTTAGATCACAGGGAAAAGGAAAACTAAGGTTGCAGGTGGTATTAATTTTCCTAATAAACTGTCCTTAAAATAGGGAGATTATAGGCGGCTAGGATACAAACCAAAGAATGTGGACAGGCTCCAGAGACTGGAAAAGGCAAGGAAACAGATTGTCTCCTCAATCTTCCAGAAAGGAAGGCAGTGCTGCTGAGACTTTGATTTTAGTTCCTGAAGACCCATGGTCAGACCTCTGACATACAGAACTGTAAGAATAAATTTTTATTGTTTTAAGACACTGAGTTTCTAGTAATTTGTTACAGTTGCAATGGCAACTGATACACACTCTCACCACTTCTCTGCTCAGAGTAAGACAGCATATATTTGGTCCTTTCTACCCATATTTCATCTATTGAAGGAAATGGAGTGGAAAAATTTTGATTTTCAAAGTTTTCATTGAGTCATGTTTACCTAATTTTTGAGTATCTTCTCAGGAATTTTTGTTTTACCCTTTTGAAAATTTTGCTACATTCTAGTATCTAATAGTGCAAGTTATTTGTATCTGACCAATCAACAAAGTCCAGCAAAGTGTTAACAGCTCTCCTTTCTGAGTGATAACATCTTCGTCCTCTGTCCCTCAGTGATAGCTGTCTCTGGGATTATTACCAGAGAATCCACTTTAAGGCATTCAAAATTTGGGTAGTGTGATTCCCAAGAAGAGAAAAGAAAGAGAATTTGGCATAACATATAGGAAGGAGAGCCAGGTACCAGGGTACAGCCTTAATGATGGCTGTCAGATTATTATGGTGCTTTTGTGACTTCCTGATATTTATTACTTGTGTCACATTTGTCTGTTTGTCCTGTTCCCTCTTAGTAATTAGCAGGAGAGTGCCTAATTAAAAAGCACCCTTATGATAGTTTTAAGAACAGTAAGTAGAATAAGTCTCTCCCTACTTTAAAACTCTCTTCTATAAATTTCGGTATACGTTTCCAACTTTGTATTTTTGCACAGAAGTTCCTTCAGGATCAGGGTCCTGCCTACCTCTTTCCATTCTTATATGCTCCCATTTGCCACTTCAACAGACCTACTGTAGTTGTCATTTCTAGAAAGCCCCTTGCTATTGCATGTCTTCATAATCCTAAAGCGTTGCTTCTTCTGCTATTCATTGCCTTGTCATCTGTCTCCCACAAATCCATCAAAATCCAGTTTCAGCATTCAACTTTGAGATTTCTTCTAACCAGGCTGTCTAATTCTGACTTCTCTTTGCCTCTCTAGTCTTCATCCTATGCCTGTCTCTACCACAGCATTTAATGTATTGCACTAAAATCTGTTACCCATTCAAGTGACTTTTTCTGTAGCATGTAACTCCCTGTGGCTAGGATTCACAAGTTAGTTAACTGTGTACTTGGGATGCTAGCACTGAGCCAGTCACATGCTCAATAAGTGCCTTTTGAATGGATGGATCAAAAACAGGTAGGAGGGCTTCCCTGGTGGTGCAGTGGTTGAGAGTCTGCCTGCCAATGCAGGGGACATGGGTTCGAGCTTTGGCCCGGGAGGATCCCACATGCTGCGGAACAACTGGGCCCATGAGCCACAACTACTGAGCCTGCGTGTCTGGAGCCTGTGCTCTGCAATGAGAGGCCACGACAGTGAGAGGCCCACGCACCGCGATGAAGAGTGACCCCGCTCACTGCAACTGGAGAAAGCCCTCGCACAGAAACAAAGTCCCAACACAGCTTAATTAATTAATTAAAAAGAAAAAAACAGGTAGGGAGACATATTGCATGTCATCCCTGACGATTCCGTCTAATTCCACAATGGCCACAGGTAAATGGAGGATAAGGACATATGTTAATTGCAAACACAATGTAATTGGCCAAGAACAGAAGGTGAGGTGTTTAAGTATGTGCAGATCTGAATGAATTTCTTTACTACTCACTCTCCTTACCCTCTTTCAGAGCCTGTCCTATAATCTCTAGTTGAGATTTGCTTTCCAACAGAACAATGGAATTGATTGAAATAACCCATGGATATATTTTACAGAACAAAATGCAGTCCTCATCCTCAGCCTGGGACAGGCTAGTGGGGTCACTGGAAGCAGTAGTGGATGCAAAGTAAAGTCTAATGGGAAAAGCCTATACTTAGTGGTCACAAGGCTACACATATGAACTAATTTGTTAAGCTTCTTTGCTCATGGGTGGTAGCTATTTTATAGTTATTTTAATGTTTTCAGGACCTCTGGTTGGCAGTTATACAAATCTTTCAAAAATAAACTTGGGGGCTTCCCTGGTGGCGCAGTGCTTGAGGGTCCGCCTGCCGATGCAGGAGACGCGGGTTCGTGCCCCGTTTCGGGAGGATCCCGCATGCCGCGGAGCGGCTGGGCCCGTGAGCCATGGCCGCTGAGCCTGCGCGTCCGGAGCCTGTGCTCCGCAAATGGGAGAGGCCACAACAGTGAGAGGCCCGCATAACGCAAGAAAAAAAAATAATAATAATAATAATAAACTTGGGAAATAAAATTTATTTTGGGCTTATACACAGCTTGTATCATAGAAGAAAAATTTCAAAGCATGGAGTCATGAAGGAAAGGTATTCTATGTGATGGAAAATGAAAAGAAGAAAGCTCTCTTCTCTCATTCTTGTAATGTGGGTGTATTTTAATAGGAACTATTGTAGGCAATATGCCTACCTATTTTAGTTCAATAAATCTTATTTGCCTTTTCGTAGCAACCTGATGGGTACATGTTAAGTGAGTAGGATCATGGGCAATTTACATCAGTGGTTTTCAAACAGAGAATCATGACCCTCTTGTTGGTGGTTGAACCCACTTACAAAGTTATAACCAGTTTACACCATGTTCACATTATTTCATAAACATTTTGTTGTAGTTTTTAAAAAGTATGTGTATGTATATTTATATGTGTGTACTCAGTCCCTATGTAAAATAAATATTTTATTCTGGGTCACACTGAATCTATAGTTTAAATCATATCATGTAGAAATCTGTGTATTTCTGGCTACGTCTGAGTAAGCTATATATTATGTGATATTTAATGTAAAATATAATTTTAATATGCACACAATGTCATGTGAATTTTAAATTGTATTTTTATCTGTCATTTCAAATTGTACTTCAGAGACTAAAATTTTATCCTCATTAAAAAGGAATTCAGTTAACTCAACAAATAAGAGTTAGTCACATCCTCAATAACCACTTCAGGAAGTCTACTGTAAATACAGTTTCTTACCTTGAGACATTCTGAATTTACAGTTAATTCCCTAGATTCCAATTTTCTAGAATTATGTGTAATCGTGATGAACCTTCTCATAATCCACTTAAATCCTCGGATAGACTTTGATTTATATCAATCAGCAAAATGGCAACAGACCCTTTAAAAAAGGAAGACTTAATATGACTTCTTAAAGTCATATAGACATTAAGATGTAGGACACATTTAAGCTGTCTAATTGTACCGCTGGTCTAATGCCTATGTATTAATCTGTCACAATGTCAAATTACATACATTTAGGGTTTTTTTTTTTTCAAGTAAAACGTTTCTGTGCTTAACAAACTCATAGTGCAAAAATATTCAGGACTGCAATTAGAATGTCATCTCTTCTGCAGATGACTTAAGAAAAGCATGAATCAGAACTTAACAGTCAACATAATTTCACAGATAATCGTGGCAAAATTATGGTAATGCAACAAGGCAGAGTACAGTGAGATTAGCAGAGAGTGATGATCAACTATTTATCTCTACCTTCTGCCATGAATGCTCTTTATTTAAGTCTCTCTCTTTTTTTTTTTTTTTTTTTTTTTTTTGCCAATGTTTTCAGTTTTTACTTTGCCAGCAGTGGGCATCGCATAGGAAAAGAGGTTTCATGGTGTAAACAGATTTTTCTATGTGTTCAATGAATTAGCTTCACTGGCTCTTAGGCAAAACAGACTGGCTGGATGGAATTAATTTTAGCAAGCTTTTGTGTTTTGCCCAGGGTCTTGTACAATTCAAATGAATCAATCCTATACCAAAAAAAAA
>NW_006790452.1:1289157-1292024 GCF_000442215.2 Lipotes vexillifer | reverse complement strand
ATACAAAAAAAAAAAAAAAAAAAAAAGATAAAACTACAAGTATTGTAATGAAAATCATCACTAAAGCATATGCTTTAGGAGTTTCCTTTAAATGGCATAGTTAAAATTTTTGTGTACAGTATTAATCATTGCATTGTACTCTGTGAGTACTTAAGTGAATTATTTGGTAGGAATCTTGCTAATTTGTCAACCTTCTCTTTCTGCAAATAAGCCAAGGACTAGTGGAATTAGGATTTGGCTATGACAGGACAGGGGAACTCAGAGGAAATTTCACTATACAGAGAAAATAAGAGACAGACTTTACTGCACAAAGCTGGCATGAAGTTTTCAGTTTCAGGGAAGATAGGTCACACTATTATGGTAACATAACCTGCAAAAGTAAATTCATTCATTCAAGAAATATTGATACATCAGGCACTATTCTAAGACTTTACAAGTATTAACTCATTCAGTGCTCACAGCAACCTTGTGGGGCAGGTGGTATATTGCCCCCATTTTACAGACAAGGAAACTAAGGCACAGAGAAGTTAAGTGAGTTACCCAAGAGTCTGCATATAGTGAGTGTTAATGAGGTTGCAAACCCAGACATTCTGACTTCAGAGCTATGCTCTTAACCACTATACCACACTCTCTCTCAATCAATAACACATCAATGTATTATAAACTCATGTTATAAGTAGGAAAAAAGGCATATTTACCTAAGCTGAATTCAAGTAGAAAAGCATTTCCCTATAAATAGAAGAGAGCTAGAAAAAGCAATGTCTCTGGACTTCAGATATAGTAGGAATCTCAACAGTCTTAGATTGAAATAAGGGGAACATTTTTAGTTGGGACAAACAGAAAGGTGAAAACTCAAGAAACATCTATAGAAGTTCCAGGGCCTGAATGACATTGGGACAGCTGTCCCTTAGTTGGTCTTTGAATGGAATGAAGAATTTTGTATCTAAGTCAAAATAAGGAGTGTAAACTACTATGTTGGTAAAAAGCCTCAAACTTCTACTATTATTAAAGCCATATCCAGCTAAGAAAAGGTTGCATCTTAATAATATGCGTCCATTTTTAATTCTACATGGTAGGAAGACACCTCAATTATGAGGTTTTGGATCATTGTCATTCCAGAGAAAGAAAAGCCGTGTTTGGAAACCACAGTGTGCTGGGCTGAACTTCTGAGAACAGGAGATGCTGAACCACTCCTTGGTGAACTGAATGTGAGGGTGGAAATAAATGCTTTAAGAATAGAAAAAGAAGTATGGACAGTCATTTCTGGCAAACAAAGCACCAAAGAGATTAGGTAGGACATATTAATCACAATTGGGTTGGTTAAATTGGGAAAGAAAACCTGACTGTACTGATTCTTAAGAGAAAATGAACACAAAGAGATATCTGGGTGATACTTATCTAACTTGATTCCCTGTATTAATCAGGTAATTGATTAATATCCAAAATTTTAGATTATTTGAGAATATATAGTTGCAACCCACGAAGCTGAGATTTAATCTGTAGGGATGGGGAAATCTATGTATATTAAAATATAATGAGGTAAAGAGTGGTGCCTTTAAGTACACTTACATATCTCATACTTTTTCATAATGGTATCTCGGAGCAAAAAACCAGGGAACCATGCACAGTGTAAACTTTTACATTCACTTTGTGAAAACCTTTACTTTCATCTCTTCACTGGAGGGAATCAATGAATCAGGGGGATTAACACCCTGGGATCTGAGCAAAGGAAGTCTGATTGAGTCCACGTTCTTCCACTTACCAGCAATGTAACCTCCGGCAAATTACTTAACGGAGTCTATCGCATTGGGCTGTTACGAGGATTAAATGAGACAAGAGTGTTGAGTGTTTAGCATAAAGATTTACATATAGAAACATTTAGTATATTTTTCTGCTGTTATCATCACTGTTAGTATATTTTTCTGCTGTTATCATCACTGTTACTCTGACTACTATGCTATGTATCTTTTCCACACATATATTTGAATGGGAGAATATTGATTCTAAATTATCAAAAATTATATATTTTTAATCAATGTCTTCTTTTCTTGGCATAATTTAAAGGAGTCAAAAGCTTACATTTTTAGAATATTTATCAATTAATTATAGAAAAACAATAGTTTTCACATATGAAAGATGATAAATTCATGTTTTTGTACTATAAATTATACTGCCAAATGCATATCTTTAAAATAAAGCCCCAGAATAGTAGATGAAAAAAGACATCTTTTAATAAGTTTATTTAAAAATTATTGAAATTAATAAATGTTAAAAATGCATACTCCAGGAAGCTTAGAAGAAGAAATGTAAACTAATTTAATTTCAAAGATTAGGTGTACATAAGTTAGTGATTTGTCTGACAAGTAGCATTGTATTTTATAATTACTAGCTGTTCAATGTTAATTGAAACAATCTATTGTTACTTGCAACTATATCATATTAAAGGCTATAAATAATAATTAGTACTCTACTTGACTAGGTATAATCTCTCATTTCCCCCAAAGAAACAATTTTTACATAATTATTATTTTGCTTACTTTAAAATCACATTTCTTACTGCTTAAATCCTAATTTGCTGCATTTTTTTTTTATGCTAGGACATGAAAAGATGGTAAAATTCAGAAAGTTAAAGAGATTATGTGTCCTCAACACAGTATAATCTCTGAATTATTACTTGGGTGGACTTTACAAGTGTATCAGCATTTAAAAGAAAAAAGAGTTTAAAGAATCTTTAAACAGATCAGAAAGTATAAAAGGTGTAGAATCCCAGTTAATGTGAATTAAATTATCTTCAAAAAGAGGGGGAGGGCTTCCCTGGTGGCGCAGTGCTTGAGAGTCCGCCTGCCGATGCAGGAGACGCGGGTTCG
>NW_006790452.1:1245748-1289132 GCF_000442215.2 Lipotes vexillifer | reverse complement strand
CAAAAAACAAAAAAAAAAAAAAAAAAAAAAGAGGGGGAAAAAAGTTAAGAAACAGCTTTCTGTTCTGCATGTTAACTAGCCTAAATAATGCAGAGCTTAAGTGCGAAAGTGAGAGAATTTAAAAGGGAAAACAAATATCTTGAGACTTGTCTTTTAAAGTAGCTGTCAAGGAGAACTTGTCTCTCTGAATAAAAGCTAGCAGTGACTTACAGGATTCATTTATCCTTTTGGCTGTATTAAGGAATGTCATTTAACTATTTAAAATGTTGTCCAGTCAAAATAAGGACTAATTATCTACTCATGATACACCTATATGGCTTCCAAAGAACACACCGGGATTTGGCATGATTAAATGCATTTAAGAATTTCAGTCAGGTTGAGGATACAGAATAAGATGATCTGAGAAGTATGACTAGTGATGCATTATTCATGAATATGGGAAACTAGTAAAATAAAATATGTTGCTTATGGTGTGCCCAGATAGTTAGGGCTAAATATTCCAAAATAGTCAGTATTAGATCTGCTTCTCCTTCTTTGCGTTAAAAAACTTCTGGGTAAATAGTGATTCAGATGTAATAATGATGATATTGAATATTTAACCCCAGGGCTACCAACCAAGAAGAAGCACTATAAACTTTTTTTTCCTGTTGGGAAAGATATAATTAAACCTGCTATCTTGTAGATAACTAAAGAGATCCACATGTTTTTTTCCTCTTACAAAGTGGAACCACTTACAGATGAATCACCAAGCCACTATCATCATGCTAGATTTGCTTATTTTAAACTAACTTTTAAGTAACTGAAAATAATAAATTTTGATGTATGATATGTCTTACCCTCTCCCTTGGCAGTTTTTCTAAACTGTACAGTGTGGTTCCTATTTGGAGTTTGGGAGTGTTTTTCTCAATATACAGAAAACTAACAACAGCTACAAATTCTCAGCTAGCAATCATATTTTCCTGACTGTATCTCAAAAGATACAGGGACATAAAAAGTCCGTAGAAATAAAATATCTTAAATAGCTAAGCATCCACAGAATATTACACTGCTGCTTGCTACAAATCCAAGATATCAGCATTAAATAAGTTATTCTTTAATTAATTATTTTTGAATTTTTAAGCAATCATTTACAGATGATAGTCCTTCTAGTTTGTTCCTCTACAGTGAAGAAAGCTGATCATAGCTATTGATAGTTTCCTCCTCCTCTTCCTTCCTTTCTAGTGCTATTCTGTCATATTTTTAAAAATAGCCTGCTAATTCATATATACCACCTCCTGTCCTAAAAATTTGTCCTAAATGAATATTCTATTCAACCTAAATTGAGTTTGGTTAAAAATGTCTTTTTTTTCCTCTTGCAGCACCTGGACATGGAAATAAGGATAAAATGTGCACAGGGTATAATAGCCCAAATAGCCCAAAATCATCATAAGACTTGATTATTCAGTGCCTGGCACAATTTAGGGCATCTTTTCTATTGAGTAAGAAGATAAAGAGGCAAGTATTATGCCCATGTTCCAGAGTGCTAAAAATATGAAACAATTGCCAAGTGATTTGTCTAAAACAAAGAAATCTAGAAAGTGAAAGAGGTATAAAGAATTTGGCTAAGCTAGGGATCCTGGAATGGTCATTTTCTACTCCTACAACTCACTGTATGAGCTTATGCAAGCTAACTAACCTTGCTTAACCACTGCCTCCCTACTCACTTGTCAGAATGTTGTGAAGAAAAAACATGAATCTGCACCTCAAATTCCTGGACATGTGCACATAAGAAGTTTTCAATAAATATGTGTTTAAGAAAGGACAGAATGAAAGGATAAAGGAAGCAAGATGGAATCCTCATTTTATCATCTATTCTTTCCATTATACCTACCTAGTTTTCAGTGAACATATGGCAAATTTAACATAGAGATTGAAACAATACAAAGAAAGGAAAATAATAGAGTGAAAAAATACTGAAAGGAAGAAACATGGTGGGAAAGTTAGGGAAGACAAAAAACTTAAAAGAAAAAGAGTGAAAGAACACATGAAGGAAGGAGGGAAGCAGGGAGGAAGGAGAAGTAAAGGCGAGGGGAAAAAAGGATGGAAAGAAGGAAAAAAGGAAAGAAAAGAGTATGAGGAAATTAAGGAAGAAGGAAATTAAAACAAACAAACAAACAAAAACAGGCAAAACAAAATAGAGAAAGATAATGAGTCTCTCAGCTAGATGTGTGGCCTGTGGAAGAATTTATATTTTTCATTACCTTTATATAGATTTCCATCTTTGTTTTAAGGTATAGTGTGTGGATTAATTATAAACATTGACTCTCAAGGTTTACAGATTTATGACAGATTAATCTAGGTTAAATCCATTAGAAGCTGTGTTGAAGCTAGTAGTCCCCTTCTTTTATATATGCACAGGCAGGCAGGACTGTAAGGCTAAAACATAATTTTTAAAATGACTCTACAGGATATTAGCCCATCAGCATGAAAAATAACAGAGAATGAGTGAGTTGATCAGTCATTTCCTATCATGAAGAAAGAAAATATATAAAAGCCTTTGAAATGAATCTAAAATTGGAACACAGTAGACAAGTTAATGAAAAACTATGGTCCTGGCAAGAAACAAACAATTGCATTAGGAAAAAAAATGTAGATCAATGATAGAGAGCACTTGAACATGTTTTAGCATCTTCCCTTCATTTCAAAAAGTTTTTAGCAGTACTCCAACGATTAAAAAAGAGGAGTAACCAACAAGAGCTGTCTGTTAAATACACATTGAGATTTACAGTTTTTCCTTTTATTTCTTTTACGTTGATTTTCAAGTACTGAATCATCTAGAGTTTTCAAGATGTTTTAACTAGTCTCTTTATTGTGTTAAAGAACATAGGCAGTTTAAGCTCCTTCGAATTTTAGTGTTTTAAGTGTTTTAAATAAACATCACTATTGGTCAGAAGGTCTTCCTGAAGCCCCTCTTTACCTTTAGCTCTTGCTCATTTGCACCATCAGTACCCAAATTACAGCTTTCTGTTGAGGGCAGAACATCCAAGAACAGATTTTAAATTAGATACTACTCAGGTTGACATCCTGTTCCTTTCTTTTAAGGAGTTTCTAAAGACTAAACATGCTTTGAACTAAAATTTTTTTAAAACTAAAAATATTATAGATTAGCTTCCCAGAAAGAAAGAACTTCCAAATGACTTGGCTAGGCAGAGGCCTATATTTTAGAACAACGTTAAAAAATGTTATTTGAGAACTGTTTGATGTTCCAAAAGAAGAACAGCTAATGACCTAAAATTAGTAGATGTTTTAGAGTGTTCCCAGTGGCTGATTTCAATTCCCTTTCAAAGTAAATCTGAGCACTATAATGACAGCAGAACTTTCATCATAATTTACACAAGCTTTGCTACTTTCTTGTCATGGTAGAAGTGGATTTAAAACAGAATGGTGGGCTTTTATAAGACTTTGAAGGGTCAGCTCACTTAACTGCAGAACTTTACACCAGTGATTTACTCAAGAAATAGTTACCTGGTTCCTCCTATCAAGTGACTGTGGGAATTACACTACTAATTTAAACATGGATGCTGTCTTAAAGATGCAGAGAATCTACGAAAGGTAGACAAGTATATTAGAAAACTTAAACCTGTTAGAAAGCAATGACTTTCATAACAGAAGTACAATAAATTGTGTGAACTGTTCACGGACGAATATACAATATTAATGATATTTAACATTAAAATTGACATTATTTTTGGATTTAGAAATTGTCTATTGGAAATTTTTGAATTGTCATAGCTCAAACTTGTTCAAATTATGACTGCCTGTTTTTGGTCTAGTATTTCATTAACACGTCTGTCATTGTCTTAAATATTTATGAAATAAATAAGTTCTATAAATTCCATTTTTGTATAGAATGTTTGGTAACCACTGGATATATAGATATTAATTCCTTCTTCAAAGTGAATCAAATGCATATCAGTAAAGTCAAGTGGCAAGTTGAAGGAGTCCTCCATTTAATAAATAACATTTTGTTTTTGTCATTGACCCTGTCATTAAAAATGGTAACACTGGTCCATAACAGTCCCCACCCACATTCACAACATATAGCATTAATAACATCTCCACCCGTTCCTCCCTACACAGGCTGACCTCCACTTCCAAGTCTTTCCAAATGTCATTACTCAGTATTGGATGAAAGATAAATCCGTTTTCTTCATCCCTGACTATGGTGAAAAATATTTTTTTTTGTAAATTTCAGCCAATTATCTCCATCTGTCATTTTACTCTATAGGGAAACAGATATAGCCTCATCCAAGCTGGAAAATTTGTGTTTTTAGCAATATCATAATGATGCTAATATGCTAGTAAGAAAAAAAAACATATTGGTTTGATAAATATCCTTCCTAGAATATCACTTGCCACATTTAGATACATGATGAATAATTGTGGAGTAAGTGAATTAATGAATAATAAAATATTAACTACATCTCAGCATTATGATACTTCTTACTGCTCTGTTGAATGCATCAAGTATATACAGGAGTCTTGCATTGTTACCCAGTGAAAAGCTCAGTGCCTTTAACAGAACTAGAGGAAACAAACAGCTCTGATGTACAGCACCCATCGCTGAATTGAACTGGAACCTCTGGTAGCGTGGGAGAGGTTAGCCCAAGTAAATTGGTTTACTGACTTTTTACTCAAGACAGATTCCAAAGTGCCTTAACTCTTCCCTGGTTGCTTAAAATTTTAATGCCCAATTCGGCAAACGTAATATAAAATTCACAGAATTTCAGTCAGAATGCTCTAATTCATGGTTATCATTGGTGCTCATACTTAGCTTGATTTACATATTTTACAATTGTAGTAAGGCTGTTTTTTGTTTTTGTTTTGTTTTGTTTTGTTTTTTTCTACTCAGCCTCCTTTATTCAACTAGCGTTTGAAACTATATGGAGAGAAAAGAGTAAGCGGCAAGAATTTTCCCAGGATTACAAAGTCATCGTGATCTGTATGGAGTTTTTCAAGCAGCTCCATAAACTACTCGTGCAAATCATAGTGCCAATACCACTGAAAATGCCACCTAAGAGGACATGACACAAACTCTGTCCACCTCAGTTCTCCCAGATGTGAAGTGATGATATCAGTACAGCCTAGCTAAAGCCTTGGACAAGTGCTGGTGGGGTTCTGTGAAGTTACAAATTTCTATGAAACCCCAAATGCTCATAAAAGCAGCATTCTGGTTACTGCCTGTAACAGCCAGAGAAGTCTGTAAACAGTGTTTATGGACGTTTTTATAACCAAATTCATTTTGATAAACCAAAGATGTTGCATGCTTTTCCAGAGAATTACTATTCTTAAGGGTGTAAGATACAATGATGCCTGCAGAGACTCAACAACGATGAAATGATGCTTCAAGATATTTTGAGCACAAGACAGACTTTTCTTGGGTCAGAGACACTTACGTACTTAGGAGCAGGGCTTAGTCCTCCTAAGATCGTTTCTCTCCCCTCCACTGACCAGGCCTGGTCTTGTAGGAATCTTTTAAAAACTACATCCAAAGAAGGATTTTTATATATTATACAGCTCCCAGGAATAAGAGAATGAAGAGTTGTCACATCATTACCTTTTTTTCTAGGTTCTTTTTAAATAATATTATTTAGGGGGAGAGAAAAAGAGAGAAGCATTAAACCATACCTAAGGCATTTGGATACAGTGGAGGTTTTTCTTATCCATTTTGCAAGAAAAGAATAAATGTGAATTCAATAGCGATAACAGACTGAATTCTCTGAGCTGGCAAAATGGATATTTTAAGCTGATTTTCTGTTGTGTGAGATCAAATTGCTTTTGTTAAACTGCTTTAAAATTCAATATCACTTTCTCCTATCCATGATTATTAGAAAGAAGGAAAGTGTAGAATATGTATCTTTTAAGAATTATTTTCCTAGTTGTGTGAGTTACAATAAAGAATTCATTGCATTCTATTATTACTTATAGTAAAATTTAAGAAAAATAAGAATCCTACAATTTTCCATATAATGAATGAATATAGCTTATACAATATACATATATGAGAAACTTTTAAAAATCAAATTTGTTACATGACCATACTAGCCACAGAAAATTAAGGAATGAGCTGAAAATAAATGAAAGAATTCATACTAAATAGCTGCATATAATTCACAATGAAACTGTGAACTTATCACATTAATCATCTTACCAAAGTGTTTTTTCTTTCCCAATTGAATGTATTAAAGGGAATAAAAAATATCCACAATAATAACATAGCAAAAATTCAGAGGATTGATAGTAATACTGAGCACCCTTTAAAAAATCATTACATACAAAAAAAAATCATCAAATTATACTGTTTGTTCATAAGCTTCTCTGTGTTCTTTGTTCAATACACTCAATTCTGCTAAACTGAAGCTAAACATGACAACTTAATTCATGATGTTCTATTTATTTTGTATTGTATTATACTGTGTATGTTGTTTCTTTTATTTGTAGATTTTCAGTAAGTGAAAGTGGGGGAGGGAAAGAAAGAGATCAGAACTGACAGCAAAACTGAATCAGTGCATCCCATGCCAATGAAGTAATGAAAACCCGCACTGTTCCTGCAGCGGCAATAATGAATATAAATAGACAAAGGACGTTGAATAGCTACTGGGAGGAAAAGAATGAAGCATCCATTTCAAGAAAGAACCTTTTTCTGCCATCACAGATAGCTTTGTGGACTGGGTAAATTAGGATGCCATATAACAATTTCATGCTTTAAGAGAAGTCTTTGACAGACAGCTCTCACATATTTTATTTAGGGCATCTGATTTAATAATAGGAGTTTTGCTTGTTATAATAGTTGTACATGCCCAAGTCTCTCTCTCTCTCCTCCTTCCTTCCCTCCCTTCTTTTCCCCCTATCTCTCCCTCTCTCACAAAAGAAGAGTGTTTTGAATACAGATCTGGGTGATTTATAGGATTATAATCATTTTACCTGGGGGGCAGTACCTCACTGGTTTCTGGATGTCTAAAATAATATCAATATATTCATTTATTATTTACTCACAAATGCCACACAAATATGTAATAACCCATCACTTAAATGTCAGAAGTAGTAATATAGTTGTAATTATATGAGATGATTTCTTTGACTAGACAAGTTTTTAATTGAAAAATAAGGACAGAATAATATGAAAACCATTTCAGTGGTAGGCGTATGTACTTATAATGCTTAACTTTTAAATTTATAAAATTGTCTATAAATCGACAAAATATTAAGAGTATGGCAGAGTGTCACTAAGAGTTATTTTGGGATCTGCAAAATTTCTCATAGCCACATGATCAAAACTCAATAGATAAGATATTCTGTTCTCTTTCTGGGAACATGCTAAAGATAATTCTTGAAATTACACAGAATAAAATAAACTTATTGTATTTAAGTAAGATTTTGGATTTTCTTATGCAGTATGATAGTATAAATGGATAATTTACAGAGTAAGCCATACAAATGCTTAAGTTTTAGCTCTCTTATGTCACAAAAGTAAAAAAGTTAATTTACTAATGTAGAAGAGGAGGAAACAATATGCAATATGGTCCCCTAGATGAGGATTTATTCTGGTTAAGTAAAGTTTTTAAGATGTAATACATAAGCATCAATAATATAATTATTCTGTGGTGGTCTCTCAAAAGAAAGTCAAATGGAGGATTCCTTCAACTTGTCACTTGACTTTGCTAATGTACATCTGATTCATTCTGAAGAAGGAATTTATGTACATACATACATAGGCAGTTACCAAATATTCTATATAAAAAAAAGAATTTATAGAGTTTACTTATTTCCTAAATACTAGACAGCAAGAGACATGCTAATGAAATACTGGACAAAAAAAGCAGTCATAATTTGAATAGATTTTGATCTATGACAATTAAAAAATGTCCAATAGACAAATTCTAAGTACAGACAAAAGAAGGTCAATTCTAATATTAAATAACATTTTTGCTTGCAATGCTAGACCTGCTTGCTTAAAAAATAACAATAAGGATAAAAAGGGAGCATAAAGGAAAACCTGAAAAAATGAATCAGCTTTTATCTAAATAGGATCTGAACAATTATCCTGAAATTCATGTAGTGTAAAGAATAGCAGTCCTAGACAGTAAATCTGACTATTATCCCAAATAGCATAATTATCTCCTCTCTACTAAATACTCTGTGCTCTTTTCAAAAGGATGGGCAGAGGGACTAATTCTCTGTAGTTATGCAAATCCCGCCTAGAAAGAACACTATCAGTAATAACCACTGGTCAGTTTATTTCAAGATAATATACCAGGTGCTTTCATTGTCAAAATACCTGCATTATAATTCCATTCCAGTTGCTGTTTTTAATTATGAGGTTCTTCTCAACAGGAAACAATCCCACAGAGAACTGAAACAATTTAGTTTAAATACTGTAAACAACAGAGAGGCTTTGCTTCATGGATTTGAGATTCCTCTTCATCCTGAGAGCTCACAGCATGTTACGCCAACTGAACATACAGTATTGATACAGACAGATTCTCATTTCAAAACGTTTTGCCTCGTGAAAGGCCTTAGATAGAGATTCAAAAGGCTTTGATTCTTTGTAGTAATTCCTAAATATTGTATTTTCTTTGCTTTCCTAGTAATAACGTTTATGGAAATACAAATCATTGTACAAATCAAATACCCCGGTTCTACATAAAATCCAAGGAAAACACTTAGATAAGACACAGCTCTGGACTCAAGTCTTCAAAAATACAAATAACTAATTTTTAGAATAACAAAATGTCTATAGGGTTCTTGTACCACATACTAGCAACTAAACCTTATCTGCTTAAAGAAAGACACAGAATCACCAAAACATAATCAGTTTAGGCAATTGAGGGAAGGTTTCCATTGCTCCTTGCAGGTTAGTAAATAAAAGGGCAGCCGAATAGAATTTAAGGAAACTTCAAGAAAAATAAATATCTTAGTTAACTAACATCTGTCCCCACACTGAACTTCTAGAATTTACAATAACATTTATAGAGTACTTATTATATACTAGCCATGATTTTCAATGCTTATTTATTAACCCATTTGATTTTTTTATCCTCACTTTTTTATCCTAATTTTGATGAGTCACAAAAAGGTTAAGTAGCTTGTCTAAATCACTGTGCTAGTAAATGCCCTAGCCTGAAGTTGAACTCGGTCTATCTCCTGAGTACACGGCATACTAAGAGTAAAGTTGAAGCCAATACTTAGAACCTAAAAGAAAAAGATATAAATACAATAAATTTTGTGGGAATGATTTGACACGGGAGACACTGAGTTAATTATTATAAGGCCCATTAAGGTTGGGACGTGCCTTATCTTCCACTACTTGCACTTAGGGTGTCCACAACACAGAATTGCTTATTGTTGTCAGAATATATGATGTATGAAACGTCTGTGTCTCTGAGTGGAGTTTCCGTTATTCTCATTTGTTTATCATGGATGGAAACTATGTGTACACATGAAAATTTGGAATAAATATCCATATTATTTAAGATAGTAAATTACTAAAACTATTAAACTGCTTCTTAAATATTATTCAATACTGCAAATTATGAAATATGCTTTAGGCCACATATAAGGTACATTGAGAAATTTGTTTGTAACTTGTAAGAATAAGTCAATTTTCTAGAATAAGTATGAACCATATATTTTAGAACTGAAATCACAAATATACTGACCTCAACCAGAGTAGACCACATGGAGATTGTATGATATCTGTAATGTGAATCTTGATATGAAATTCTGTTGATAAATACAGACTTAAATTTAACAAGTTTTAAACATGTCATGGCAAAATTTACTACATGAATGTTAACTTGACCCTTAGATGATGTAGATTGCTTTTGGTGTTTTAAGTTTTAAGGTTTGTTCTCTGATATCCAAAGCCATGAACTGCTTGGTCAAAACAACAAATTTCGGGCCTTCCCTCGTGGCGCAGTGGTTGAGAACCTGCCACCTAACGCAAGAATCGCGGGTTCGTGTCCCGGTGCAGGAAAATCCCACATGTCGCAGAGCGACTGGGTCCGTGAGCCAAAGCCGCTGTGCCCGCGCGTCCGGAGCCTGTGCTTCACAGTGGGAGAGGCCACAACACTGAGAGGCCCGCGTACCGCAAGAAAAAAAAAAATTTCCTTCAGCAATATCTTTTGTGGTATACACGAGGTGACCAACTCGCTTTCAATCTTTCAGCTTAATCAGCAAACTCATTTTATATCTAATGGAACTCCACATCTTTTACTTTCCATAATTGAACAAATAAAACTTTTGAAGAGGGGCTTCCCTGGTGGCGCAGTGCTTGAGAGTCCACCTGCTGATGCAGGGCACACGGGTTCGTGCCCCGGTTCGGGAAGATCCCACATGCTGCGGAGCGGCTCGGCTCGTGAGCCATGGCCGCTGAGCCTGCGCGTCCGGAGCCTGTGCTCCGCAATGGGAGAGGCCACAACAGTGAGAGGCCCGCATAACGCAAGAAAAAAAAAAAACTTTTGAAGATGCTTTTCAAAAAAAGATGACAAAGCATAGGCGTTGCCAGCAAGTCATTGACACAATCCAAACTCGTAAGAATGTATCAGACATTTGATTAGTCTTTTCTTCTCTTTCCACTAAATGGCTTAGTTGAATAAACACATTCTATAGTCTACATTTACATTTCCTCTTAAATTTTCCAGGCATGGTAAACTTGCCAGTAGAGAGCCACTAACTGAACTTAAACTTGGTCTTGTAAGTATATAGCACCAATTTTCTTGGCAGGCAAATAGTAAATAATCAAAAGCAAATGACTGACCAGTTAGAATGGGCATCATCAGAAAATCTACAAACAACAAATGCTGGAGAGGGTGTGGAGAAAAGGGAACCCTCTTGCACTGTTGGTGGGAATGTAAATTGATACAGCCACTATGGAGAACAGTATGGAGGTTCCTTAAAAAACTAAAAATAGAATTACCATACAACCCAGCAATCCCACTACTGGGCATATACCCAGAGAAAACCATAATTCGAAAAGACACATGGACCCCAATGTTCATTGCAGCACTATTTACAATAACCAGGTCATGGAAGCAACCAAAATGCCCATTGACAGACAAATGGATAAAGAAGATGTGGTACATATATACAATGGAATATTACTTAGCCATAAAAAGGAACAAAATTGGGTCATTTGTAGAGACGTGGATGCATC
Organism: Lipotes vexillifer; assembly: GCF_000442215.2. Lineage (NCBI taxonomy): Eukaryota > Metazoa > Chordata > Mammalia > Artiodactyla > Lipotidae > Lipotes > Lipotes vexillifer. The sequence goes on along the minus strand of NW_006790452.1, from coordinate 1,277,938 downwards.
TAGAGACTGTCATACAGAGTGAAGTAAGTCAGAAAGAGAAAAACAAATATCGTATATTAATGCATATATGTGCAACCTAGAAAAATTGTACAGGTGAACTGGTTTGCGGGGCAGAAATTGAGACACAGAAGTAGAGAAAAAAACATATGGACACCAAGGGGGAAAGTGGCAGAGGGTGGGAGTGGGGGTGTGATGAATTGGGAGATTGGGATTGACATGTATACACTGATGTGTATAAAATGGATGACTAGTAAGAACCTGCTGTATAAAAAATAAATTAAATTAAATTAAAAAAGCAAATGATTGGTTTCATGGTGGTTATTTGCATGAGGAGGCAGTATATCGTGGATGGTAAGAGTGTTGTCACTTTGGAGCTAGTGTCTCTGTTGGAATCACAGCTCCAGTGACCTTGGGAAACTTTTAATACTCTTTGCCTGAGTTTCCTCAGCTGTAAACTGGGCTAAAAGTAGCACCTAGCTCCCATAGTTGCCGTGAATACTGAATGAAATAAATAATACATAAAACACACTTAGAACAGACTTAGGCAGCCCGGCATGTTTTGAGTATTCAGTAAGTGCTCTGATGGTGATTGTTCTATCTATACTTTCTGATTAACAACACTGAGGCTTCAGTTGGACCACATACTTCCTTTGGCACCAGTCAGTTTACACTGAAGCTAAAAATTTTAGATAGCTCTCAATGAGTCTAAGGTAAGATTGTAATGGAATCTGCCTAATTTATAGAAAAATGAAAAAAATTTATGAATCTATCATTTAGATTATCAATATTAGGTGTACCAACAGCAAACCAAGGCAAAGTGCTCGTATTAGGTATTTAGTAACACATATTTGGGAAAGTAGACCATGTCTTTCACGTTTTCAACAAGGAGACTGTCAATTTCATTAGGACTGCAAGAAATAAGCCCTTGAAATTGTTATACTTGTGACAAGCACACGACAGTGAACATATATTTGTCCTGTCCTCTGTATATTAAAATTTAAATACATAGATTTAAACCTAGAGATAGGAGTTAGCCTGTATTCATTATGACATTTTTACCTCTGAATAAATAAATCTCCATCACGTAACAATTTAACAACAAATTTGATCTATTCTATATCTTTGATCAGTTTGTTTCATGGCTCAACTTTTGTTTTTTGTTTGTTTGTTTGCACTGTTTTGCTTTATATGGGAAAAGACTGAGGATGACAACCTTACAGTAGTAAAAATTGTTAAAGATATTTGAAAAGCAGAGTCATCGATGATTCTTTAGCACGGTCTTCATAGTAAATTCCTAAAATGGTTATAATTCTCTCTCTTTTCCCATATTATTTCCTGCCTATTTTGCCATTTGACTTTGCAGCTTCTCCCATCATGTGGAAGAGTGTACTTCCTCCTACTAAATTAGGCCTGACCTTGGGACTTGCTTTGGACAATGGAATGAGGTAGAAGCAACATTCCAACACTTCCATCGTTTGGGTGTTCCTGCTTTTGCTTTATTTCTGCCAAACCATGAGAATAAGCCTGAGCTAGTCTGCTGGGGTAGGGTTGCCCTGTTGTCCCAGCAGAAGACAAATGAGAGTCCAGCAGAGGTCACCAAAGCAACCCCCAGACAACCCACAGTGGACCAGAGGGGCAGAGAGAGCCCCTCCAGGGAAAGCTCACCATGGTCCCGATGAAAAGAACCACCCAACCACTAATAAATGCATAGTGTCGTAAGTCACTGAGTCTTGGAGTCTTCTCTGCACAGTTTATTCTTTCTCATTATATGACCAATGCATGTGACGCTCATTGGGAGAAAAGTGAATGAATCAATCAATATTTGCTAATACATTCTTTCTACAATTTATTTCAAAGTTACTTTGTGCCAGGAATGTTCCAAATATTTTACATAAATTCTCAGTTCATTTCCTCACCAATAAAAATAGCAACTGTGAGCCTTACTTTCCGGCTGTGAGGTAGGTGCCTATGGAATCACAAAAATAGGGTTTGTCTCTTGTGGAAGTCTCACTGAGAATGGGTTTCCAGGTTTCCACGTGGCACAAATACTGAATCTTTGAATTAGCAGTTAACTTAGTTAAAAGGAAAATTCAATTACTTAGAATCCTTTTCCCCTCTCTTTCTCATATAATTAGAGAGTGTATTTTTGCTAGATGCCTTATGTTACAGTCTACAGTAATCATAGCTCTATTTTTAGAATGTTGGTATATAGCACTTGTTCTACATTTTTCTCATTAGTAACTTTTTACAAAGTCTCTACTATACTAAATTTCATATTTAAAAAAGAAAAGTTCATTTTTTAATAGTGTGGGGCACAGGAATAGAGTGAACATTTACCAATTTCATATCATAAACATGGCCGTGGTCTGTTTTAGCCTTGGAGTATAGGGTAATTTTAAGGTAAGCTTTTCTTCTGACTGGCATCAGTGATATACATTTCTTTCTCTCTAGGGTTTTTTTTTTTTTTTTTAATAAATATAACAAGCTAAATCAAAGCAGTACCGTATTTTGTATATTAGGGCTTAACCTTAAGTTGGTTCATTTTGTTGGTATAAAAATTTTTTGGTTAGTCTGTAAGTAAATTTAATAAAACCTACAAGTAAAAAAAATCTCTGCTAATCATGTTTTTCCATGCAAAGGCATTTTACATATGTTTAATTATCAATGTATATAAAATTCCAATGAGAAAAGTCATTTAGTACCCATTTTAAGGACTATAAATTCCTTATTCAAGTCAACATAGGAAAAAAATTAGAAGTCTTTAGTTTCACTGATTTCAAAGATTATTATTTCCCTACTAGATTATAAACTGCTTTTATTTCTCCCAGCTAAGAACTGTAAACTTTTTTAGAAATATATTGACACAGAATCTATTACCCCAAAGCCCAAAGTAAAACTGAAGCAAAAAAAAAAGATTAGAAACTCTTGTCCCGGATGCCTAGCTCAGTGGTACCTGACTCAGAGGAATATTATACTGACATCTCTTATCATTTTGACTGATGTCCTGTTTCTGTCTCAGGAGAAAATAACATTTTCCTTCCCCATCATCTGTGCAAGCTAAAGCAGGAAGGAGATTGCTTTTGACTCATTCTAATTATCAAAACTGCTTTCTCACTCTCATTACACATCTCTGGTCTCTCTGCTGAACTACATAGCTTCAGCAATTTTGTATGCCAGTTAATGGACCTTCTATCACATATATTTATATCACCCTTCCCCGCTTCATTGTGATAAAGAGAAAAAATGCAAATGTGAAATGCATTTCTATCGCTATTTAGTCTTGAACTTACATTCTATCACCCATATATTTACATCATTACTTGTATACTTTAGTGCTTAGTTATAATAAAAATTGTCTGGGTAATTATATCATATATATATATATATATATATCATGATATATACACTGCTTTGAGAATACATCAACATTGTAGATAAGGTTAAATTTTACAACAAGGAGTATTATAGAAAAACAGTTTGAAAACTTAGAAAAAAAGAAAATGTAGGGCTTCCCTGGTGGCGCAGTGGTTGAGAGTCTGCCTGCCAGTGCAGGGGACACGGGTTCGTGCCCTAGTCCGGGAGGATCCCGCATGCCGCGGAGCGGCTAGGCCCGTGAGCCATGGCCGCTGAGCCTGCGCGTCCGGAGCCTGTGCTCAGCAACGGGAGAGGCCACAACAGTGAGAGGCCCGCGTAAAGCAAAAAAAAAAAAGAAAGAAAATGTAGAAAATAAGTAAATGAAATTAGCTTCTTATACTATGAGTAGTTATCTTAAGAAAATAATTATCCAAAAGTTAGTACAGATTACAAGTATCAGTTGGATTAAGAAGAAATTAAAAGGTTAATGGTTAGAAAACCATACTGGATTACTAAAAGAGGCTGGAATGGTCATCCTTAATTAAACTTCTTAATCTATTGACTAATATTAAGGATGAAACCTGCACTCTTTCATAAATCACACTGCATGCCACTTCCAGAAAGAGAATGTTATTCTAAATGGATCATATTTCTGATCCAGTAGGACAAGTCTACATAAGATGCCTTTAAAATGTGTGTGGCCATTTCTCCCACTAATATTTTTCTGTTGCAAATAATTTTATGATAACTGATGTGAAATAAATAGTCAAATGCTGGCTTTCTGGGGCCAGGAAGTATGGTTAATAATGTTAAATGGGAAGTACCATGGCATTTATGTTTCAGCCCAAAGGCAGATCCACTTTTAGCACAGAACACAATCAGGAAGTGGCTCGTCCATCTAAAGAAGCAGAGTATAAAACCTCCTTTTAATCACCAGAGGACACAGGGAAGCCTCACTTCCTCAGACACGGAGAAAGCCATGCACATAGCAAGAGAAGCTCTGTTCTATGCGTGACATGTATCTGGTGGCCAGCGCACTGCAGAGACCAAAAGAAGGAAAGCCGATCCTTCATAGAAGCACATAAAAAGATTCTGTATATTCAGAGGTTTTTTTCACGAACGCCAGTATGAAGTTCGAACATTTCTGCAAATAACATTAAGGATTCAACTCAAGGAAGCCACTTCCCAGCACAGACACAAGGTCAGGGAAGGTGGAAAAAGAAAAGAAATGGGAGAACCTCAGGAAGAAAAGGAATCAAAACTGGACTGGAACATAGATGACTGCCTTACACATACCCTGCTAAGTTTTTGTTTTAACGAGTATCTGTCTTAAAGCACATAAAATTAACATAATATTCCTGCCACGTATCATTTAAAGTTTTAAACATATGTATCCCATGTTTATGCTTAAATCCATAGAATAAGCTCTATAATTCTCTATTAATAACTCATGATAGCCGCAAGTTTAATGAGCACACACACAAACACACACACACACCCCTACAGGCAGTACCAAAAAAATTCTAGACTAGTGAATTCTACTTCTTCACTGTAGTAAAGCTGCTGTTCCTCGGAGTGACCAAAGTAAGTTTCTAGAACAGGCGTTAACAGAGAATATAGTCACAGTAGGAATATTCCAGTCAGGGAGTTTCTCACTCTGTACTCAACTGCTCTCACACATATTTGAGTGGTTTCTAGAATGTTCTCTTGATGTTTCCCTGACTTATATCCAGGCAGAACTTAACACAGACAACCTTGATTTTGTGAATCATCTACATACATTATTTTAAAAATAATACTATTCTTATAGTCATTCATATGAACCAGATTTAAGATAAAATTTCATTGTTGCAAAGCTCATAAAGTAATTATTATCAAATTGGGTTAATAGCTTTATATTGAAAACATCCTCTATTTATCCTCTAATAATTATGACAATTATTCATAGCGAATAGTTTAGTTCAAAGCTAGGCTTTAGACTGGAATTTCTCCACAAGCAACTTCATTCCCCATCCTACATTACACATGAAGGCAGGTACCATCCTTTGGGTCAAAATGAACCTCTTTTCTACTTCATTGCAAATGAAATGCTATCTTCGAAATATCATATACAAATTGTCATTCATTTCTTAAGGTACACTCGTGCCTTCATATTAAATAGTGAGTCCCACCCTCTCACCATCTATCCCAGCCAAATTTTACCAACCTAGCTTTGCACACAACTCTGACTTCCCTTTAGGTTGGCGTACCCCTTGTTTGAGCTGGCACTAATCGATCAATACGCTCATACTTCAGCTGTTCAAGCAGCAGCTAACCAGGCAGCCACAACAAACACAATTCTGGCAGCTCTTAATGTGTGTCTCTGCTCATAATTCAGATGCTGTTTGCAAAGAGTTTATATGTAGACCATGTCGCTCTCACAAAGCTCAGTGCTAGGATTTTAAACAGAAAGATTATTAGGCAAACAGTCTTGCAAATTAAATCATTACAAGTAGTTGCTCAAAATAGTTTGGGAAGACAGAGTGCATGGTCATGTATTTTTACACACAAAAAACTAACATTTTCTTGGACAAGGCCACTGTTATAGCAAATGATAACATTCTGGCAAGAAGCAATTAATATTGATTCAATTAAGTATCATATCATTTACCTATAAGAGCAAACTAATTTCTTCCCAATTAAAATCACAGAGGTCAAGGACAGAAGGGATGTGTATGAGACAAGTAGATTTTTTTCTACCTGCTATAAATGTTTTGGGGTGGGAAATATGACTTAGTACAATTAGAGAAGAATGCATTTACTCAAAACCTCACACATAATTCATTTCGTAGAAACTGAGCAGATTGGACATCACAGTTACCATTCTGTGTGCTATGATGGTAGAAAAATAAACAGAATTTGGTGTTTGCACTGTAAGAGCTTACAGTATACAAGATAATACAAATATTGAAAAACTGTAAATGCACAAAGTCTTGTGCTATACAAGCCCATATCTGGGGGGAGGAATTCTGCCTGAGGCATTGACATGTAATGGATTTTGAAATGATTGGCTTTTGCCTACCTAGGAATGATGTAGGGGTGAGGAGACCACTCCAGTGACGGGAACAGCACAACTCCATGCATGGAGGCATGACAGGGTATTATGTATTTGGGGGTTCCTAAACTGATCCAGAATGGATAGTTCAGATTATGTGAGGAGATAAGGTTAGAAAAGAAGGTAGTTAAGGTTCTTTAGTGCTATGCCAATCTTACCTCATATCCTTTGGTCAAAATGGTAAATCACTAATGTTTATAAATAAGTATGTGGTATGATGAGATATATTTTGAGAGGACCATTCTTACTTCAGAGAGAGTGGACTGGAACAGATAGGAAAATACTCTAGTAACCCAGTTAAACTAGCATGGGCAGCAAAGCTGGAGAGGAGCAGGGAGACTGGAGAAACATTTTAAAGATAGTAATTTGAAGCATAGGGAGTAAAGTAGAATAAAGCAATTATACTCCAATAAAGATGTTAAAGGAAAAAAAAAGTCAAAGAAGACTAAATCAAACATTTTTTTTTTTAAAGTGAATGAGTAGCTACAGAGTGAAGTAAGTCAGAAAGAGAAGAACAAGTATCGTAGGTTAATGCATATATGTGGAATCTGAAAAAATTGGTATAGACAATCTTATTTACAAAGCAGAAGTAGAGACACAGACGTAGAGAACAAACGTATGGATACCAAGGGGAAAAGGAGGGGGTTGGGATGAATTGGGAGATTGGGACTGACATATAAACACTATTGATACTATGTATAAAATAGATAACTAATGAGAACCTACTGTATAGCACAGGGAACTCTACTCGATGCTCTGTGGTCACCTAAATGAGAAGGAAATCCAAAAAAGAGGGGATATATGTATACATAGAGCTGATTCACTTTGCTGTACAGTATAAACAAACTAACACAATATTGTAAAGCAACTATACTCCAATTTAAAAAAAAAAGTGAATGAGTAGTAAAATGTTACTCGTACTTGTTTGATATGGAGTAGAAAGGACTCTACAAAGTTATCTCCAAATTAAATAAATAAATAAAATATGCTTCAACATCATCTAAACTTCCTAATTATGGAAAAATTGCAAGGAAATATAAGAAAATAGGTGCATAAAATAATTTGATATCTCCCAAGCAATATAATTATCAAATGACAAAAGACTCTGGTCTGGCAATTAGCCATATACTTTGTAAGGAGAACGTTATTATAGCTAATACTAAATATTCAAACATGAAGACAGTATTATGCACATTATTTATTTTTTTCTGTCTGCCACATGAGAATACTAATGTAAACATCAACTTAAAAAAACTTATTCCCAAACATTAACCACCTTTCAGTGATTATATATTATACTAACTAAATCATATTTTATTATATGGTTTTATGAAATATATCATGGAAAAAAGTATGTATTACTGAATGTGAATGATCTGGATCTTATGATGACTGTAAATTATATCTCCAAAAAGTAGATAGTTATTATTATTTCTAACATATAAAATCCATAAAAGGTACGGGAAATGAAAATCATGTGTTCCAGTTATATATCAGATACATATACACAGATCCCCCTGCATGATCCTTGACTGTCATCCTAGAATACCTTTCATAAATCTTTTCCACTTTTCTTTTGTTTTCAAATGCTTTTTTCATTGTTCCACTTTCAGAAGAAATCTTCAACATTATGAACACTGATGCTTCCAGGAATGCTGCCTCTTTCGGTTAATCTCAATAGCCCCAGAGAGGCTAGCAAAATGAAGCATTTCATTTCTACATTTTTCACTTGACTTGTAGACTGATACCAGGTGACATTATTACTTTGGGTTGTGGATTTTGTTTGGGGAAGAGGAGAGTAAAACAAAGGATAAAATTATTGTCTCAAAAGGGGCTACATTTTTGGGCTGCCTTACCTACCAGTTTTCATTTAAAGTAACAACTCTAAGAATGATGCCTACTGATGGAATTCTCAATATCTTATTTCATTTTAAATAATTCTCTGTTACTGGCAGATATGAAAACATTAATAGGGCTTGAAAAATGCTCCACAGAGATAATATTTAAGTCATTAGGGTCAGAGCCATGTGAAGTTTATCATGCATAAAGAGATGAGTTTGTTATTGCAAAGTATTCCTACCATGTCCTTTCATTTGTAATATAGAATTATGCTTGGTTCATCCATATTTTACTGTGAGACTGTACAGATGCAACACACACACACAGGGACCATGTCATAGATCTTTGAATTGTTCAATATGGTTTGTGGCGCCTTGCATTTATAAAAAGTATGCTCAATGCATTTATGTAATATGCTCAGTTTTTTAACATTTCAGTTGAAGGAGAGATTTAAAGGTCAATGCTTACTCTGCCAAGATAAGACTTTTTCATACTTAGAAAAAACACCCCACTATGCAGGACTTTCAACACACATTGTTAGGAATCTAAAGGACAACAAAGAGTAGTAGGTTTTCCAGGACACCTGAATATATATAAAGTTTAAGGCATTTGCACTTTGACAGACTTGACAATTGTTAATTGCTTTTTCCCAAAATATGCTTACTACAAAGAGACAAAAAAAACTGTATCTGGTTATGTCACACACACATATGCACACAGTCTCCTCCAAATCTTCTCACTAAAATGCATGAATACCTGAATTATACTTACAGGTGTAATTTCAAGCAATGCCTAGAAAAAGTTCTCTAAAAAAATCTTTTTTTTTAAATAAAAATTCCACTTGAGATATAGCAGTTCAAAACCCGGTACATAATTAAATACATATGATGGATTTTACTGAGTGCTTAATGCACGTAAAATTTCCTTTGACAATTCAAATTTAAACTCACTTTAGTTCTTATAAATCTTGCAAGAGTATAATTGACTTAATATTTTTTTTCCAAAACAGCTAATACATTGCTTTCATTTCTATCTCGATTTTCATATAAATGAGAAAAAAAATGTTACCTGGTAATAATCAACAGAGAAGCAGCCTAGGAAAACCAAATGCATTTTCTTTTCTCCTGTGCAGTCTTTTGTATAAGTTTTTGGTGATTTTGAATATGATTCATTACAACCAACACAGTAAATAGGGTAAAATTAATTTTAGAGTTGCAAATGTTCTGATAGGAATCAGTAGAGAGAGTGCTCCAGGCAGAAATTAACAATTTTTCTCTGGAGATTATGAAACCAATTTTCCACATGCCAAAGATATTAGTAAATGCATGTGCAGAACTATCTAGATAAAAGAGCATATTTCTATAACTTTAAGGACAAACAATTTATATCAGGCCATGGTTTTATTTTCCTGACTTATCCACTGATAACTTGTCCAGAAAATTGGACTGGTGTTGAAAGAGCACTGAAGAGAGAGCCAGGAGTTCTGGAATCCAGTTCTGTTGCTGCTCCATAAACTTGAACTAGCCCTGGTTAATTTCTCTATAACTCAGTTTTCTCTAAAAAGAGATTATCCCTAAAATAACCAGGGACTCAAAAATTCTGCTTCTGGCTTCCAGTGCTAACCACGTGAGAAAGGACAAGTGTCTTGCCTAATAATAACCTGTTTTTTATCAAAATTTCCCCAGTTGTTACACTTCAGAAACCAAGAGTGAACATACCATACACTCAAATGATAAAAATCATATGATAGTACATTTCTTCTGGGATTATCTTAACTCAATTTTACTGAAGTTCTTTGCCTACATAAATACCTGTGCTTTTATTTAAATTTTTGTTCGACACTGATTTAAATCTCCTCCCATTATTTTTCTCCAAACCTGTTTCAGCCCCACTGATTTCCTTATAACACCCCTGTATTTCAGCTAAGCTGTTCTCTAACTAATCTTATCGAAATCTATTTCTGTTTGAACCCTCAGCTACAATTTTTATCTTCTTCTTGGGGCCTTTCCTGAACTGAAGAAATCAGAGCTATTAATTGATTAAGCTTCACATTATAATTTATATGAATTTGTATGCATCTGTGTATAATGGTTGTGGTGGTTTTGTGGCACATCTAAGGCAGAGTAGCAAGAATGAGAACCATACTCAGCAATGTGTAACCTTCCTCCCTTCCTTCCTTCCTTCCTTCCTCCCTTACTTCCTTCCCTCCCTCCTAGTCCAGTGTTCACCTTGGCCTTACCGTGGCATAGGCACAGTGTTAAACACTGTCGATGTAAAGAAGAATCAATCATATCCTCTTCCAAGAAGGGACAGGCCCATGTAGATACAAAATCACAAGACATTACTACAAAAGCTAATGGAGACATGTGTCAAGTAATCTTTTCATATTTTGGTTTGTTGGTCAGTATGGTTTAGAGCATGGGCTGAGAAATGTGAGGGACATACCTACTTTACTTGCTGGCTGTTTGGTCTTCAAGAAGTTTCTTAGCTTCTCAGGGGCTTAACTTCCCCATATGTGAAATGGGGGAAATAATATTCTCTTCCTCAGCTTTTAGTAAGAGTTAAGCAGATAATGTATCACAGTCCCTGACATAATAAGCAATAAGTAAACTGCACCTGATGTATTTTTAAAGATATCTGTATGCATACCAAGCATTTGCATATATCTTGAGGCAAAGCCCCTCATCCATTATCAATAGATTCCCATAACATGTGTCTTGCATATAGTAGATAATATTTGTAAATTCACTACCTATGATAAATATATGTCTGCCCAGGTTTCCCTGACATTTTTCTGAGTGTATGATTTGCGTATCCAGGCAGAACAAACAGCTTTAGGCAGATTGCTTCTGCAGACACATGCTGCTTATATAAAGGAAATCCACTTTACTTAGAGAGCAGATTAAACCAAACTCAGACCCACAGTATAAGGTAATAGTGACTCCACTTTTGCCCCCTTTTAGGCTGCATAACTAATGCAGCTTCTGTGCCCTGTAGTGGCGCACTCCAGTGCCTCCCAGACTGTGTCAATGACAAATGAAATAATATTCTCTCCCTTTGTGTTCTGGACTGAATTGTATTACCCTCAAATTCCTATGTTGAAGCACTAACCCCCAATATGACTGTATTTGGAGACAGGGCCTTTAAAGAGGTAATTAAAGTTAGATGAGTCAACAGGGCTGGTGCCCTTATAAGATAAGACAGAGAGAGACCAGGGGTGTGTATGCAAACAGAAAGGGCCATGAAAGGACACAGCCAGAAGGAGGATATCTGCAAGCCAGAGGAATAGGAATTGTGGAAAACCAAACTTTTCTACCCCTTGGTCTTAGACTTCCAGCCTCCTGAACTGTGAGAAAAAAATGTCTGTTGTTTAAGCCCTGCAGGTATATTCTTATGGCAGCCCCAGCAAACAAATACACCCTGCATTAAAATACTGGCCAAGTGTTTTAGCTAGTGTCTAGCTAGTCTATTCTATTTTAGAAGCAGAAGGGACTACTAGAAACAAGGATAACTTTTCTGAGAACTAAAGCAAGGGAGACAGCTGATATTTATATTATGTGTTTACTATCTACCAGTTACAGTTACAGTTACCAGTTTGCAATGGTCATAAAGTTAAGGTGACCAAACTGATGTGAGCCCACATGGTCTGGTATCAGACCCCATGCTATAACCACAACACTGTTCTTCCTACTGTTTCTAGTAATGGTTAGCTTTGAGACTCTGCAACCATTGGTCAGCCTCTTTGAGTTCTTGCAAATTGAGTGGAACAATATTTACATTGCAAACTTATTAAAAAGACCAGAAATAATGTATAGAAACTGGTAAACACCAGGCACTCAATATATGATTATTATTATTATGTAGTGTTTTCTAAACACTAATTCAAATTGTGCTAGAAATACATTTCACAAAAATAGCTTATGATTAAGCCTGAGTTTTTCCAGTGGTCAGTTGTAAGACCTAGAAACAGAAATACCCTCAGAGATGATAATACAGTTTAAATATGGGAACAGGAAATCTAACTGGTGTCCCTGGCCTGCCTATGTGGGCAGTGACATCACTTTGTAGGGGGACTGGCAGCTGGGGACATACATCCAAGATCCTGATTCCATTTTTCTTCTCTCTGGGTGAGGGAACAAGCCTAGGTTTGCCTAAATAGAAGTACATGAAGAATTGGGGATTACAGGGATACTCCCAAATATATTCCATTAGGATAATCCATGGCCTGAAAGACCTTTCCTAGAAAATCATTTATTTAGGTAAGAATCATCTCAAAACATACACATTTCCTTAGTGAGGGTAAAATAACAGCAACCTACGCTTTCAACATGTCAGATCTTTGATAACTTTACCTTAGTTTAAAAGAAATCTCTTTAAAACAAGGGGGGGTACTTAATAGTTAACAACCGAATAGGGAAACATATACATATAAAGGTAAATAGAGCCTAGCCTGCCTTTGAACTAGGCCAGCTCTTTTTACATTTTACTTTCATTGTACTTGTTGGATTAATCAGGTAGTTAATAACTTGAATATAAAGTCATTAAGCCTCACTAGGGAAATTACAAAAAAAATATCAAAGACATATTATTGGAGAAAAAAAAATAGTCCCATCTACACAGTCAGTGCACATGTGTTACTTGAGAAAACAAGTTTTTTGGGTTTTTTTTAAAGATAGGAATACGTCACTGTGTCATCCTCTAAAATAAATGGCAGGCACATGCCATCCATTTGTCATAGATTAGTGGATGTCTAGATGAGACAAATTGGGGAAAATTCATTTCCTCTAAAACAAAAGTTACATAATAGTGGTAAACAATTCTCTCTCTCTCTCTCTCTCTCTAAATATATATATATATATATATATATGTACATATATAAATACATAAAAATATATAAAAATATATGCACACAACCTAGGGGCTTCCCTGGTGGCGCAGTGGTTGAAAGTCCACCTGCTGATGCAGGGGACATGGGTTCATGCCCCGGTCCGCGCATCTGGAGCCTGTTCTCTGCAATGGGAGAGGCCACAACAGTGAGAGGCCCACGTACCACAAAAACAAACAAACAAACAAAATATATATATATATATAATATACACACACACAACCTAATGGGAAAACACATACACACATTGACAGAAAAACCTATTGACAGTAAACAAATAAAAAATCAAAGGAATGTATTTTTCATTATTCTCAAAGTGATCAATTATGGATTCAGAGAAAGTATACTTATGGGATTTTTCTTTTCGGCTTATCTCCTAGGATACAATAAACTCAGTAACAAATTTTATGACCCGACATAGAGCAAGGATGATAGAATCTACTATCACCTGGATTGCTCTTTTCCTCACATTGACAAATGTCTAAGGTTTGAAACATGTCCCCAGTTATGTTTTACTATGGGAAAAGGTTTCCCTTGTCTATTTATCACTTTATGCCTGAAAGCGTGAGATTTGATTATTCCTACACCATCACCTAAACTTTTGCAGCCATGAAATTATTTGTTTTTAAACTCTAGACAGAGGTTTAACTTAACCTCCTGAGGCTGTAAACCCCACAGGTTGATTATACGATAGAAAAAGAAATTCTAAATTTGCTACCCTTTAATTTAATTGAGAGTGTCTACTTTTACCCAGCGTTTTGGGACAAGGTGAAAAGGAGGTTCTTCTCTAGGTCCTTTTTATATCCTTCAATTACTTCACAATTTTTTTCCTCTCCAGATCCAGTGACCCAACTTTCTATTTTCATGCAAGCTTCATTGTATACTTTTCTGTATTGGAAAGGTGACTCAAATCTTGGAAAAAAATATAAAATAGATTTTCTTGAATATTTAAGCAAAATACATTCTAAAAACTAGAAATAATTCTAATTGCCAAACTTCTCACAGCAGGGGAACAATTTTATATGATGCAAGTAACTGAGAATACTTTGGGGCCTAGAGGATATCTTGTACACACACAGTTTACCTATGTTTTAGACTATGATATGTATTATTAGTGAAGTTATGGTTTGTAATATTTCAGCACTTATTAAGAGCCTGAAATATTAGGCAGGTTATTTCCATACAACGATTTTCTGTTTACCCTAGATCACTAGCACCAAGGAAAATGAACATCTGATGATGGGAGCACCATGGCAAGACTACCTCAGGCTTAATTAGGTAAGAATTTATAATATCCTGCTTAACGTTAACAAAGCAACAATGTATTGATACAAGATCTACATGTTATAGAATGAAACAATCATTCTATAATAATTATCAGAAGAAACAGAGATAGGTTACTAATTAACAGAAAATTTCCTAAATTAATAGTGTACAGGGGTTCTTTTTTTTTTTTTTCTATTTTAAAATAATATTGTTTCCCATGCAGAAAACCTCAGTTGATTCCTTCACTTCCAAGCCTCAATCGACCAGTACTTGGTCCTCTGTCAGGACCAGGAGGTGTTTTTTTTTATTAAAAAAGAAATGCTTATACTGAAATCATTTTTTTGAAAAATAAGAATGAATAATATCTCATGATGCTCTACTGCAAAACAGAGACCCAGACAAAAGACACCAACAGAAGTTATTTTGGAAGACAGAACAAGTACAGATGTCTGATAAGAAACTAGGTTTCCTTGAAGTGCCTACAGAGAACAGTTCTGGGGTCAGTTAGTCGATTCTCAATAGGAATAGAAAAGTTATAAAATCCCCTGCAGGTGCCCCCGATGAACAACTCCCATTGCCATTGGTTACCTATCGTTAATCATTCTCAGATTCGATACTCCAGGGTAAAGGTGAGGGTGGTAGAAAGGGACTCACTACACCAAAGAAATGCAATTTAAGCTAGGTACAAAATCTACCAGGGGACCAATCTGCACAACCACAATTAATAACCTAAAATAAAAGGAAAAAAAATGGCACCAGCAATATTTAAACCTAAGGTTTCAACCATAAAAATACCCTGCCTAGTAGATCTATAATTCAGTTCTCTGTCTTTGGCTTTTATACAGGTCAATGTCTTTTTTGTTTCTGAAAATATACACCCAACTACTGTATTTGATTTCTCACCTATAGCTACACCTTTACTAAAAAGATTAGTTTGGCTATCAATATTTAAGCCCAAGGATCCTGTCTTTTCAAATAACAAAATAATTATATGGCAAATTGACATTTGATAGAACTCTAAAGAACCACCCCTAAGGCATAATGTTTTTGGTTATATTGATCATAAAACTTAACTTGAATGTTTTAAGGATTTAAAGGAAAGTGTGTATTGACTGCAGGCAATGTTTTGGAAAAGCAGCCCTCAGCTGAACCATACATATTTTTTTGTTGTTATTTATGTGTTTCCTATCAGTGGTGTTTGGACCAAGGGCAGGATTTTCTCTAATGCTCTCCCCAGTTCCATTTGCCTCTAACAGATTCTATGAAATTGCTCCCAGTCCCACTGTTGGATGTGCCTTGCTGATTTGCTTCTGTTTATCAGAAAAGCTTTCTCTTATCTCAGTATGACCTATCTGTGATTCTGTAGTATAAACTAAAACATTTCTTACCAAGAAAATACACGTTTCTCCTCATAATCCATTGTGAAGATTTTTGAGTCTTTAAGACATGTTTTGTCCATTCTGTAGTCTTTCATTGATTTGTTTTAACATGTACTTATAAAATATCTGGTGAAGTGATGGTCATACAGCTATCTCTCTTTTTAATGCAAAATCTAAATGGATTGGTTCAGCTTTGTATCGGGAGGCCTGGAATGTTTCTGTTCTAGAGATTGTCGCAGATATCTGCACAGATTCAAATATTTGGTTCTGCAGATTGAATTAGTTTTGATGACTTCACTGCAAGATTTTCTAGACAGTGGAACTATCACCTCATTTTCTCTTTAGCAATGGTAATTTGCAAATGGTTTTCACATACATTATTTCACTCAATTCTTCTTAGGACTCTAAAGAGGCAGGTATTATAATCACTATTTGGAGGATGTGGAAATTGTACAGATGGAAGTTACAGAATGTCCCCAAAAACAGTGACAGTGAATTCACATCTTCTAACAAAATGCCCACCATAAACTGGAAAGGATGAATAGAAGTAGGAAGATCATTTAATATTCCAGCTATTAGGTGATGATAGACTCAGAAGACACATATAAAGATTTATAAACAGCTTCTATATTATCTTGTGATATTTTGCTTATAATAGGATTTCCCATATATTATCTCCTTTAATCTTCACAATAACCATAGAAGAAAGAAGGGACTCACACTGTTGCCTTTCAAAGTCTCAGAAGTGTAACTTCTCCAAGATCACAATTATAGGATGAACTTGGTTATAGGAGGAACCAAAGATGAATCACAATGCAGTGGATGTATCTGCAGTGCTGCTTTTAAGAAAAACTTATGTTTTCATTTTAACAATTCATCTTCCAACTAATAGATAGACAGAAATTTCACTATACCTTGCAATTTCATTTCTATAACCTCCAAAGGAAGCTGTAGAAGACAAATATGCTTCTTGCTCAGGAAAATCCAGCTATATACAATATCCCACTACCTCAAGAGATGGTCTCAGAGATATATGGCTTTAAGGAGCAGAAAGAAGTAGAAGGAGGCTATAAGTCCTTTGCTCCCTACCAAATTTCACAGAGCATCTTTTTAAATGAGTGATACCAAAAGTAGAACTTACCTTTTCACTATTACTCAGAGCAAAAGAGAAGGGAGCAGTGCTGACATTGACACCCCCTTAAATTTTAATTAAATGAAAGTGGTAAAAGTGACTCCTGCTATTTTTTAGTTGTCACAAAGCTCTACTCTAAGAGGTTAAAAATAATTCCTTATTGTTTATGACAAAAGGACATCCCATCCTGTTTGAAAATCAGGTAATATCTGTTAAAAATAAGAATACGGCATCCAAGTACCTGCCACTGGACAACAAATGCCCTAGTCCACATTATTCTTTGGAAGATAGAAGCAGAAACAAACACTTACAAGAAAGGTGGGACAGCTTAGTTTAAGCTTTGAAATGGTAATGGATACACACACACACACACACACACACACACACACACACACACACAGAGAAGAGAAAAGACAGAATACTTTTTTCACCTATAAAGACAAAATTAGGTAGTGGAGCTGGAATTGTCTCTAATGAAAGTGGAAGTTGCTTCCACACATTTTCATTTCCTTTCAGTCATAGAAATAGAAAAAATGAGCATTAGGTGAGAGTCTGTTTGGAACATTATCAGTGCAGATGGCTGGACAACTTGAGAGGTATTATTAGAAGGTCAGTGGAATTGGAATTAAGGAGTCTTCTTACTCTCTGGATCTCTAGTTGACTCCATTTATAAAGTGAACTTTGAATAATCAGAGGCTCTTAAATTGTGTCTATGGGTTGCCTGGATTAACTGGAATTCCTGGAAATGTACACAGAATTGTGTGCAAAACTGTGATTCTGGGCAAGTGTGTGATTGTTCAGTGAGGGGGTCTTGAACCCTCATCGTATTCACAAAGCATTTCAAAACTCAAGTTAGTTAAGAACCATTGGACTAGTTGATGTGTAAAGGCCCTTTCAATAGTACGGTTCTGGGCTTCCCTGGTGGCGCAGTGGTTGAGAGTCCGCCAACCAGTGCACGGGACGTGGGTTCGTGCCCCGGTGGGGGGGGATCCCACATGCCGCGGAGCGGCTGGGCCCGTGAGCCATGGTCGCTGAGCCTGCGTGTCTGGAGCTTGTGCTCCGCCACGGGAGAGGCCACAACAATGAGAGGCCCGCGTACCGCAAAAAAAAAATAAATAAAATAAAAAAAAATAGTAAGGTTCTATGATTTTAATAGAACAAATAGCTTCAGAGAAATGTAACCAAATCTCTCTGGAGAATAGAAATGTTACCACTGCTGACAGATTAGAACCTGGTCCAAAACATAACTTATGTTTGTAGCTTTTTCTAATTCGTTATTTTCTTTCTTCAATGTCTATCCCTACTAAATTCTTTGAATTTCATTTATTATATAATCGTATCTAACAAAGATAAAGATTTGACATTTGCCTTTTTATATTTATTTGGAAAAGGATAATCTCATTTCTTAGAGATATAAAAATATGTATATTTTAGAGTATGTATCTATGGAAAATATTTGTACATTACTTTTCTTATTTAAAGAGAAACTTTATTCCACATCAACATTGTACCAAACACTTCTCAGAACATGGAATTAGGCAGTTTCTCATAATGTAAAGTATGCAGAAAATTTGAACACGTGCATGGGGAAAGAATAGTAACTCCATCAGGCAAGAGATTACTAAAACGACCACCAGAATGGAAATCATAGTACTTCAGATTGAGCCTGATTATAATTTCACAATTCAACCATTATAAATACTTCTAATTTTTCATTTCCTTTAATCATGCAAGCATTTAGCTCCACTCTTTAATTATATATATCCAGAATCTCACTTTCTGTGTTTCTAAGTTGTGAAATTCTTCTTCAGTTAGTGGAAACTTTATGCACAGATTTGTAAGTGGAATGAGAATTATATATTACATATAAGTATATATTATATTTTGGTTGAGTAAACCTTCCTAATGATAGCTGTGAGAATAAATGAGTATTAGACTAAGATATAAAGTTATCTTTTCTAACCAACTCATTTTTACTTTAATTTTTTAATTTTAGTGATATTTACTACTATGGTTTCATTCAAAATACAGAACATAAATGAATTACTGATTAATAAAAGTTTGAAAAATCACTGTGAATCCACATGTTAAATAAGGTAACAAAAATAAGTAAGTGAAAAAATCGTCTATTTTCATATCCTTAATCTTATAAATTCAAGTTACTTTCCAAATTTTAAAACATTTTCCTTAATTATTTTTATATTTGTTTCTGTAGCAATCCACAAATAATTGAAATCCATAAGTATATATATATAAGCACATTTTAAAATCTTTTTCAGGTAAGAAATAAATAAAATATCAGCAAGTTCAGGAAGCTGCCTTCAGACTTTGGTGACAGAATGTAATAATAGTCTGTCCAGAAATTTCTTCTGCATAATAGGAGTTTAAAAAAATGAACTAAGCTTGAAATGAAAGTTGAAATTTATAACCAGAATACCACTGAAAATATTCATTATATTAAGAGATAATCTCTAATAATGCTACTTGTCAAGTGTATTTCAAAAAGGATTTTTTAACTGAACAAGTTTTGTATTCTTGAACATTCTGATATATGTTTAAGGGAATGTTTTGAGAAAGCAAAAAAATGGATCTAGATAACACTTTCCATAGATATTCTCTAAGGAGACATAGGGTTACATTTTATTTAAACATTGATCAGTGAATTCAGAACAGAAAATAGTGAAGAATGAATATAAAAATAGTATGCTTCTCATCAATTTGTAAACCTCAAAGATTGAAAAACAATCTTCTCATATGCGAAGTAGGTGCCCAGTTCTAGAGGAAAAAAAGTCTTTTTTGGCATCATTAGGGTCGTATATATCTACTTTAGTGTAACTGCAAATATTCTTACTGTTTGAATTACAGTCTTAATATTTGTTAGCATGTATATTAAAGACAGATTACAGGAATTCCTTTCTTTCCCACCCCCATAAACTCTTTTAGAACAATGCATACATTTAATGCTTGTACACATCAAGGACTCTCTTCTCGTTAGGCACTTTTGGCATAAGTGCAATGATATGAATAAACTCTAAATTGGGAGGTTATTCCTGAAGGCTACTTCTCGGCCTGCTGACTTGGCTGTTAGCCACTGAAATCAAAGGAGAGGAAGGGGTGATGACTCGTGGTTTGCATATATACACAACATCTGAGTCAGGTGTTTCTTAATCACATCTTTAGGGGTAATTATTAGGTCAAATTACATTTGACAAGCAGCTCTAAAGTCTTACTAAGTTATCTGAGGCCTGCAGAAGAAAATTAGCTTGCTTTACTCAACAGAAATGTATGAAAGCTAAAATGTGGAGTTTATTAACATGGCCATTTTTTAGGATCTTTCCTTGTTGTAAGACTCTTATAGTTAGTTGATGGTTCTGTGAATATGTTACTTCTCCATTAGCTAAAATTGCTACTCAGAGAGCATGATTAAGTAGAATTATGGGGAAAAATGAAAAATTTTATAGGAAGCTTTTGTAAATTGCTTGAAAGAGATCCTCAAGTAAGAAAACACCTGTAAATATGTCACTATTCTAAATTTAACCTTAATATTTCTATACCGGGAATTGAAAAATAGAAAAGCATGATTATGATTCAAGCCATTCCTGATATTTTACACAGCATTTAATACAGCACCTATCAGCACAGAGATTTATTTACAATCTCACTCAACTTCACATGTAAGTAATGCCAAGAAGGAAAAAAATAAGATAAATTTTTCTTGAAATTTTGTGTTTTGGTAGAGTAGCCAAAAAATACTTAAATTGTTAAAATAGAGTGGTCTTTAAGAGGCATATATGATTTTTTCTGTATTTATTACAAATTCTTTTTCTGTTTCTAGAATACATTGTATTATATGCCTTAGAAACTATGACATTTTACAGTTTAAACTATAGAAATAATGTTTTAAACATATTGTTCAATTATACTTACTGGTACAATTTTGCCAACTTTTGCCAACGACACAATATCACTGAAGTGTGGCCATTTTCAGCATGAGAGGTGATGAATGGCCAGGAACTCATTTATCTAAAGCAAACAAGTGGTGCTCTTAGCTGTTTTCTGACTGAGTCAGAATTACAAGATAACGTGTCTGAAATAGTTCAAAAATGTAGTGCAAATGTACCGTATTAGGAAGTAAAAATGGAATGTCTAAAAGTGTAAGATATTTTGGGTGTTACACATGATATATTATGTCATGTAACTAAACTAAGTATTGGAGCATAAAACCAGACTTTAATACTATCATTGAAAACATTTAAGGTACTTGAAACTTGTTACACTCTACTAGGTAGGTGAAAAGAATTATAATTACTAATTTTTAAACGTTGACTTTCGTAATAAGTTGATCACATTGAAAAAATGGCAGACCTGGGTACAGAGATTCTAAGGGAGCTGATGCAGTTTTTTTTTTTTTTTTACATTCTTTATCTTTTATACATTTTAAAGGGTTCAGAAGTAATATTTTAAGTCAAATTACAATGTAAGATGTTCTTTTCATTGTTAATTTGGGGAATTATCACAGATATCCTTGAGTCATGTATTTTTTCCACTAACAATATTTTAAAGAATAAACACGATTAAATAATGATGCTTGCCTTCAAGAAGCCTAGAAACAGAAAAAAGTCATAAACAAATATAACACAAAACAAAAGGTATGGCATGTATAAGACATAAAGAAAGGCTCAGGGAAAATCAAGAGATAGTCACTAAACTTTCTTTAAGTGTTTCTTTTATAAGTCTGAATTCACCTAAATAATTGTGCTGCTCTTTGTGTTGCTTGCAATCTGCTGAAAGAAGTATTTACAGAAACTCTTTGTCATATGCACCTCTCCAAATTACTAGAAGAAAATGGGCCTTTCTGTTAAATCCCTCTACATGGATAATAACAGTCCCAGTGGATGGTATTTTGGCTATTTTCATGTATAATATTTCAAAGTGGTTAGAAGCACAGGATGTGGAGAAAAAGGGCTGGGTTCAAATCAGTTTACTGAGTAACCTTTGGCCTTTTACTTGAAATCTCTGCCTCAGTTT
The DNA here is from genome assembly GCF_000442215.2 of Lipotes vexillifer. NCBI lineage: Eukaryota > Metazoa > Chordata > Mammalia > Artiodactyla > Lipotidae > Lipotes > Lipotes vexillifer. The sequence continues at coordinate 1,255,961 of NW_006790452.1, read as the reverse complement.
CCCTACAGAAATAATTGGGGATTGTAATTGCATTTACTCCTTAGAATTGTTATAAGAATTAAATGAATTAATAGGTATAAAGTACTTAAAAGAATACTCTTATTATGCCATCATTCTAGTCCCTCCTTTAATTTGAACCCCTACTATATTTTAAAATAATAATTAGTTGTGTCTTAATAGCAATGTATGATGCTCCAGGAAACTGAAGAAAAATATAGAAATTTCCAAGGTAAATACAAAATAAAACATTTGCATATAATTAGTGTGAATAAAAAACAAGGTCATGAGATGAAATTCTGAATCAATCAACATTTTAGTCCCTTTCACATTGGCATCCAACTTTTTTCAATGAGTGCAATTAAGGGAATCAGGGTCCTTTTCATTAAAATCTGTACATTCTACCACTGTGTTTGTCACTCTTTCTCCTTGCCTTTCTATGCCTTTTCTCATTAGCATAGGTCATTTCTACATCAACAATTGTCTACTTCTAGATACCGGGCTGTTTCCCTAAAAAACATGCAGGCTCAAATATAGGCACATTTTAGCAAAGGCAATTTTTTTGATATATAGAAAAACATGTCTTTTCTAAGAATACAGATCTAAATATAAAGTGTAGAATTGTGTCTCAGTTTTACTTAGGGATAAGTGTCATTCATTAGTCTTTTAATATAAATCTTCCATTGAATATCACTCAGTCTTCATTCTATTAGCTTTATAAAACATGATAAATGACAGGGAACATGATGAATTCTCAGAGTGAATGAAGGTACAGACACCACATATGATGAAATGATTTTGATCTACCCATGGCTAGTAGTTGACATACTGATTTAGAAATTATTCGAACAGGGTGACTACGTTTATTTACTACCAGCATCGCGAACCATGCCATGTAATTAATCACACACTGCACTAGCAGTAAGGAAGTCTGCTCCCCACAATGCAGTGAACAGTTATTTGCCTCTCTTTCACTTGGCGTCTCTGCAACACTATTGTGATTTTGTTTCCAGAAAGACTTCTGTCCCTGCTATTTGGGGAAATGTATCTATAATATCTTGATCCAAGAATTTCATATTCAACAGATGGGATTCTTGGCTATGTATTCACTGTGGTTTCTCTGAGAAGAGCTGAGTGCTTAATATTGCTTGTTCTCTGCCAATCACCTCTTAGCCTACGAGTGAATTTTGATCAAATATGTATTATTCCTTGTGCTTTGGCTCTGACACTTTTGGAATTCTGACCTCTATCTAGCATGAGTTGCAAAGATACCAGGCTTGTTTTTGTATGGTCCTGTCTTAAAAGAGATGCCCAAGACTACATGTTTACATGCACAGATAAATATAAAATAGTCCCATACTTATAGAGACAGAAACATACACATGTGACTACTCCTACTAGGACTGATTCTTTTCTGAAAGTGGGATTTTCTCTATACTATTTTCTCTGTGCATATCATATACATATACACCTGTCTTCAAATTTTGTAAACCAAAACAAGATGCTTATTATGCATGATAATGTATATAGGATCTTAAAAATACTTGTGGGAAATCACCATCTGAAAAGTCTTTTGAAATGCTGTAGATCAAGGATTAGGCTTTTTGCAGCAATTTTAATTTATTTACTTAAAACCAATAAAAGCAACTCTCCTCTGCTTTCTTTTTACAAAGGTCTGGACATCAAAAAAATGAATGGAAGGAGAGAGTGTTAGGGACACCACAGGCTTCACAGAGAGCAGAAACTCAAATCTCATTCATTTTCTACCTCATCTAACAAGCCTCTATAAAGCTACAAGAGAAAGATTCTATTTTTCCAAACAAAGCAAAACCAAGAGTGAATTGGATTAACTGATTCAGTCTTCAGTTTCCTGATGCTTTCTTAGCTGGCAAAAATCCACTATTTGTGTTTTTCAACTTACTTTTTTATTTTCTGGCCTGCTTTAAAGAGTGTCTTCCTATTAGGCATTAAATCTGCCATCAAACGATTTGACATGGTCATTTGTAGAAAAAAGGTTGCGATATCTCAGTGAAGAGGAAAGATGAACATGAGAATCAGATAAGGAGGATGTCACAAAGTGTTTTTGACTTTATGATCAATTTTAGAAGTTGCCAAGTCAAATTACTTGTTCAACACTTCTAGATATCATTGCCTAATTAGGAAAGTTGACAAAAATGCTGTACACTTGTTTAGGTGAAAGCCAACGATTGAATTCAACCACAGTGCTAACTTCTCTATAACAGGGCTCCATAGCCACGCATTTAACTAATTTCACATCTCAGGCTATTGATGGAGGGAAATTAAATTCTTGTCCCTGCAAATGGACCTATCATATATTTCTCAACTTTTAAACATTTCTCTGCAATCAATCTATATATTCACTATTGGAAAGCAAAGGCAGCCTTCCTTTCCAGTTAGTATTTTATGTACCCATACTATAGGCAGCTCAGCTTCAGTCTTAATATACTTATGTCAGGAAGTATAGAGGCATTTCTTAATCACTTGAATCAAAACTGTGTATCAAATCTTTACATGGAATTCCTGGATAATATTTATTCTTTGAATATAACAAGTACAATGAAATAGAGTAAATGGCAAAAGTGCTGACCAGAGCACCCTATAGGTAATACATGATTATAGTTTTTTTATTTCATTTCCACTTTAAAATTTTTAAAGAAAAAATATTTATGATGTTCGGCATTTCCTATTTATCATCTCAGCATCACTGAATAAGGCTGGGGAGGAAAGTGTTACAAACAAAATTACTGCATTAATTCCCTCGGTATTGAATAATAAATTAAAGGTAGTCACACGTTGACACAGCTGACTTCTTTGATGAGGTCAAGGGCTTAGAGGTTCTGTCCTTCCTTGCCCCACCACTGAGAAATGAGCATCTTGAAGATGGTTTGGAGGGCTCTTAGAGACACTGCAGTCTCACTCCTTAATCCTGCTGGAACATTTACAGCATCACGGGATGTCTCCTTTGAATGTCAAGATTAAGAACATAATCCTTTAAAATTTGGCTCAGACATACACAGAAGTGAAATTAGGTTTTTCACTTTTTAAAAGGATGGCAGAGAGATACTATATAGGTAAGTTTCAAGGAAAAGATCTTGCAAACAAAAAAATTCAGGAGGTGTGTCATAAAGATAAAAAAGACATGATTTTTAAGATTCTTTCTTAAAATTGATTGTGGCAAGTTATAGTTCATATCTATATTGTGCAAAAGATATCACAAGATTTAGAATAATTTCTAAATACCAATAATATAATCTGATTAGTATTGAAAACTAAACTAAAATCAAATTCTGATAATGTCAAGATTCAGTTTAACCTTCTTGCTTTTTTAAAAGGTCTTTTTCACCAGTATCTAACAACCGTCCAGACACCCAAACTTTCAGTTCAGTTTAGTTGCATCTAAAAATTTACAAAATATCTGAATTATGCTAAGTATGGATGGACAAATCCTTATTTTACCGTATTTTATTCTCAGCAATTCAGAATAAAACTCATGTTTCATAGCTGTGGAAAATAAATATAATTTAAAGTGTTTTGTATGCATATTTAATATATGGTTCTCCACTTATATTAATCTTATAGTTGTTGCAATTTTGACTATGTTTGTTAGCACATAAAATTTGCTATAAAATTGGACAAAGTTTAGCCTAGAAGTAATGTGGAGTCATTTAAGACTTGTTTCTGTAGTCCAAGACTTTCAAAGGCAGTTTAATTAGTTTCATGTACTCTTCTGTGTCTGTTTTCTAAACTTCCCATAAATTCATTTTCTATTAGAAATAAGAAGAAAGTAAAAAAAAAAAAAAAAAAAAAAAAAAAAAAAAAAAAAAACACCTCTTCTTAAACAAGTTTGTTTTATATTTAAGAGATTTCTTAAAAGGCTATCTGATAGTTTTGACTTTTTTATTTTTACAGTCCTCTGTTCTACCAACTGAGCTATTGAAGGACCAGTTGACTTTTTTTATTTTTAAATAAGAAGTTGGGGAATGGGAAAAATGAACCTTTGTCACATTTTTGAGATAAGTTCATGTAATCTCAGCTATCTTGGCCAAAAATCATACAAGGAAACCTAAAATAATAATGTTGCAATATCGAAAGAGACATTGGGACTTCTTGTGAAGTTCTAAGCAAAAGAAACCAAAGTGCTATAGTAAGAAAATGTTATACAGTGCTTCTATATCAATATTCCCATTTATAAAATTGCATATAAAATGATCAAAATATACATATGCTTATATGATTATTCATAATTAATTGGGTGGAAAATCTAAGAAATATAAAATGTGGTCAGCTTTAGAATAAATGCTTAATAGTTTAGCTGGTTTGATATTTCCTTGATTAGAGTTTAATAATCTTATTCAGAATCTTAAATATAAGAAAGCCTGCTTACTATTTAGAAATAGAATTTGAAAGCAGTTCTTTTCTCTGGAAATCAATAGTATGTATAGCTCTTTTAACACCAGAAATCCTTTTAAGGATTTTTCTTCATTATTCAAAAATACTGCAAGTTATGTATGTATTACAGTTCAGTTTGGTACTATTGCTAAGGCCTAGGGCAAGTTTACTCATTTTATAGCTTTCTGTGGCTCCACCTCTTCAAAGAAAAATTTGATATAGATGACTTTTGAAAAAGGGATACATGCAAATAAGAAGAATTTTATTTTCTTCTAAAGAACAATCTTATTCCAATTATTCACTAGTCATTTACTTAATAGTGAGTTCCAGTGGTTTCTAATAAATCAAATGATTAAATATTATGGGTTTAATAGTACTTTGTTAATTCACTAATACTTTTTCACACCGATTTTTTTAATCACAGCCAAAACATAAAATGAATGTTTTGTTTTGTTTTGTTTCATCCTAACTATATTTATTTTTCTCTTAATATGTTAGGTACTGTTCTGGGTACCGAGGATACAGAGGTGAGTAAGACAAAGTCCCTGCCCTCCATACTTCCACCTGTAGATGCTAAAACATATTAAAATTTACAGTAATTAAAGCAGTGGAGTGTTGGTACAAGAATAGATATAGCAGTGTTACAGATTAGAAAAAACCCTGGCTTGTTACTAGTGAGTATACATTAAAGATAATATTACGGAATGGCTTTGGGACTAGTTTGTATAATTTAGAGAGCCTATTTCAAGATTCACTAGCCCACGCACATGAATCACTTTTGAGGATTTTTTTTTTAATTACTTAGTTTCTTTCTTTCTTTATTTACTTTTGGCTGTGTTGGGTCTTCATTGCTGCTCGCGGGCTTTCTCTAGTTGCAGCGAGCAGTGCTACTCTTTGCTGTGGTATGCGGGCTTCTCATTGCAGTGGTTTCTCTTTGTTGCAGAGCACGGGCTCTAGGAGCGCCAGCTTAGTTGCTCCTACTAGTTGCTCCTAGTAGTTGTATCATGAGGGCTCAGTAGTTGTGGCTTGTGGGCTCTAGAGCGCAGGCTCAGCAGTTGTGGAGCACGGGCTTAGTTGCTCCGCAGCATGTGGGATCTTCCCGGCCCAGGGATTGAACTTGTGTCCCCTGTATTGGCAGGTGGATTCTTATGAATGTTGTTATTTTTTTAAGTAATCCAGAAATTTTGACATTTTTATCATATTCACTGCACATACTATTATTTAAAAAAAATTAAGTTGATCAATCAAGTGTGAGGCAAAGAATAGGTATCCTAGTTAAACACACCTTTCAAAACAAGGTTAATAACATCTATAGATTTCTAGGAAAAATCAGGTGACATTTTACAACTCAAACATTTTATTAGTGTTTTTAAATTAGTAGAGGAGCCTTTATCCAGTGATGTTTAAATGTTTCTAATTATAGGATTTATGGAGGGCACTCTGAATGATTTAGCAGCTAATTAAAACATATGTTCTAGGACCCTGCTTTTATGCTATCTAAAGCAAGGGCTTAGGTGGTACCAGACCAGGGGGAAAAATTATGTGAAGTGTAAGAAATTACATGGCACTTCTTACTGAGTGTTTATTCTTGCTACTGATGTTTTCTTTGTATTATGTACTTTCCCCTCATCACTTTATCTTCCTTTTATAATTATTCCTTTTCCTTCCACTGTACACCATACTCTCCTCTATTTCTATGTTCACTGATTTTTTAAAAATTAATTAATTAATTAATGTATTTTTGGCTGCATTGGGTCTCTGTTGCTGCGTGCGGGCCTTCTCTAGCTGTAGACAGCAGGGGCTACTATTTGTTGCAGTGCGTGGACTTCTCTTTGTGGTGGCTTCTCTTGCTGTGGAGCACGGGCTCTAGGTGCGCGGGCTTCAGTAGTTGTGGTGCATGGGCTTAGTTGCTCCGCAGCATGTGGGATCTTCCCAGACCAGGGCTCGAACCCATGTCCCCTGTATTTGCAGGAGGATTCTTATAGGTTCACTCATTTTTAACTGCAGTGGAATATTACATTGTATGAATCCACCCAAATGTGTCGATCTAGATGTCTGATAATGGACATTTGTGCTCTTTCCAAAGCTGCAGTTCATATTCCTGGGCACATCTCAATGTGCCCCTGTACAAGGGCTTTTCCAAGGTCTACCTAGGAGAAGAATTAATGTGTCGTAAGGTGTGGAAATCTTGAACTTTACTATTGTCAAATTTCTCCCTAAAGTGATTCTACAAAATTTTACTCCAAACTGTTGTTTGTCAAACAGACAGTATATGAGAATTTCTGTTTCTCCACACCCTCACCATGCTCTTGTTAGCCTTCTTTGGAATCTGATAGTTGTTAAATAGTATTTAGGCATAGTTTCAATCAACCTTTACTTGATTACTAGTGAGACTGAATATCTTTTCATGTTTACTGGCCATTTGGATCTCTTCTCACATCAACTGCTATTTTGCCTATTTTTAAAATTTGGTTTATATATCCCAGTATTGTAAATATCTTTTCACACTCCATGGCATTCTTTTTTCACTTTAGTTTATCATGTCTTCTGTTGTACTGAACTTTCAAATATTAATGAAGTCAAGTTTATTAAATGCCTTCTTTGGAGTTTGTACTTTTAGTGTCTTGCTTGAAAAAGAATTGTCCTCACTCAGGAGTCATAACATTTTCATATGCGATCTATAAGTTTTACATTTCTATCCTTAAATTTAAGTCTTTAATCTACCACAGAATTTATTTTGTGCATTCTATGAGGTAGAGTTCTATCCATCCCAACCCCTAAGTATCCCAGGATCACTTGTTGATTAGAGTCAATAGACCATTGTTTTCCTCTGATTTCTAATAGAGCTTTTGTAAATTAATTACTCATATATATGTGGACCTATTTTATAGTTTCTAATTCTGTTCCATTTGTTTATTTTGTCTAACACTGTGCTAACACCATACTCTTAACTACTCAGGCTTTAAAATAAGTTTTCATGTCGGGTATAGAAAATTCCTATCACCAATTTTGTTCTTAGAATTTATCTTGCCAACTTTTGGACCTTTTAATCCCAAATAAATTTGTAGATGAACTTGTAAAATTATCTGAAAAATACATTTAGGTCTAAATGCCTTAAATTAAAAAAAAAAAATCTTTGAGGAGAATTGGCTTGGGCCTGGCAGATGTTCAAAGCTGACTCCATTGTGGGATCTTTCATAAGTTCCACAAAAGCTCCATTGCTGGGTCTTGTCCTTCTACAACTACAATGAAATGGGTGGCACACCATTTTCTTCCAGCTTCTATATCTGGCCTTGGCTCCCTAGTTTTCCAGGGTGATGTAGACTCTTACTGTTAAATTCCACATTTGACTCTTATTAGACAGAGGCAAAACTAGTTATAAGCCAACTCTCTTCTCTTCATGGCTCACTTCTAATTCTTGGAAAACATCTACATTCTTAACCTGATGATTTCTGGGATACAGGCTGATCCTAAATCAGCTGCCTCATTTTAATTCTTTCATCAAAGTAGCTTGTCCCCTCTCCTCTCTCGTTCTCTAGATTTCTATCTGGGATTTAGTCAGTGGACCACATTCCTTCTACATATCAGGGTCATATATCAAATTCTCCAAGAAGGGTCATTGAAGGCTTTCTTTTTAGGCATCTTGCCATGTAGAATGTGCTCTCCTTATCAGTTCCACTGATAAGGGTGGGTGTGAAGCACATATATTATCAGATATATTATCAGATCTAACCAAAACAAGCTCTTAAATGGTCTCTACCTATCCGCAATTCCCTTTCAATTCTTTATCATAAGCATGTCATGATGAGGAATATGAGACAGGATGTAAATTATTTTGAAAGTTTCCTTTGAAAATTTGTAATTTATTTGTCTTCCATTCTCTTTGGTATCTGTTATCTGTTGTCTTTGCAACTCATTGTAAACTTCCAACTTAACATCCTTTTGCAAAATCTTTGCATATGTTTCATTAGATTTTTACATATATATGATATAATCACATTAATGTGTATGCAGATATAGATAGCATTTCCAATCATTACAATTTCTTCTCTTCCGTTTTTGTCTTTTGCACTAAAGACCTCTAGTAAGATGTATTGAAGCAGTGATAATGAGCATTTTTGCCTAGTTTCAAATTTTAAAGGTATTCTTCCAATGTTTCATCGCTAAATGGATGGAGAAAATTCCCTTTTATTTCAAGTTTGCTAAGCTATTGTTTGAAATGAATGAGAGTTGTTTCATCTGTTGGTAAGACCATTATTTTTTCCTTCTTTAATCTTTTAATGTGGTGAATTACATTAATAGATAATCTGTATAATAATGTTCCATATCTGATCTCCCTTTCTGTTTGAGATCCTCATAAAGTTAACAGGTATAATAATATTAATTCTGTTGAAATGCTGAAAAAGTGCAATTTTGGCTTTTTTCTTTGGCATATGAATAGTTTGAGAAAATAAGAATAAAATGTAACTTATTCAGTATTTGTTTGTTTGAATAAAGTGTAGAGGACTTTATAAGTATAAAGATTTAGAAGCAATTTAGATGAGAAAACATCAACACCAGCAGTATATTTTAGTATCGTTTTAAATTAAAGTCTTATGTATGTTTTAAGAATGTAGAAAGTAATAAATTTCTATATTTAAGATTTTCCGTTGGAACATTTCTGCATGAAAGAAATGCATTTTTAAATGTTTTTCTTTTTAATAGTAACAGACTTCAAAAGAGAGTTAAATAAAGTATGAATTAAAATTATACTTTCTGATAAAGGACGTTACCACAAAAGGTGAACATGTTGTATCTGGATATAGGTTTAATTGACATAACTTAGTACACATTAAGAGAGTTGGTAACATAAACTTGATGATGAAGAGCTGGTCCTTCAGACATATTGTGTCATAACAGACAAAATTCATTCCACTCTATTCTAAGAGCTTTAAAAACAGCATGCTTTTAGACTTCAGACTATACAGGGGCAAGAAAAATAACTGCCTCACTAGAATAAAATATATGTGCCAAATAGTATTTGCATGCTACTTAACCCTAAGGAGATTATAGAGATATAAATATTCCTAGGAGATCAAAATGCGTATTGGAACAGGCATACTGGCTTTACGCCTACACGAACTATGCCATGGCTTGCTGGAATATTGTGCACACCTTTGAATTTAAAACTGTTTGAACTTTGCTTCTGGGATAGGAGGTAAAATGAAGAAAATTTTAATAGATAAAGTGAAATTGTGAAGCTTATTCAAAGAATAATTGAAGGAGAGAAGGAAAGAGGAATGAAGGAAATTTTGGATTAAAAAAACTCTTGACAAATCACATTTCTCATCAGATTTAACGTAGTTACAGACATCACCTCCCATGAGACATGGTAGGACCCATACCCAGATAGTCAGACACTGACCTTTGCTCTCTGTTGTGACATAGCTAGTGTTACCTAAAGAGGAAGAGAGTTGGCCACCTGCCTTGAGGTTCTCAAGTCATAATCCAGATCTCTGGTTCTCAACCCTGGTGCATAGCTAAACTGCCTGTGATTTTTTAAAAAATCACACATCTCAGACATAAAGAATCAGAATCTTCGTTTACGTTACAGATCTTTTTCTTGTGAGGGAAGATACCTTAGAGGTAGAAATTTAGACTCTGGAGACTGAGACATATGTGCCAGAGGTCCAAGCCGACCAGCTAGCCGAAGCAGCTCTGTGATCTGCTATTTTCCCTTTTGATTTAATCCTGGCTCTTTTTTTTTTTTTTTCGGTACGCGGGCCTCTCACTATTGTGGCCTCTCCCATTGGCGGAGCACAGGCTC
>NW_006790452.1:1135783-1245675 GCF_000442215.2 Lipotes vexillifer | reverse complement strand
CCCGTGTCCCCTGCATCGGCAGGCGGACTCTCAACCACTGCGCCACCAGGGAAGCCCTCTGGCTTTTTCAATCCTGAGTATGTTACTAATCTATAAATAGCACTCTATCATCACTATGTTTAGTATCATATCATGTAAAAGGAGCACTTTCAGGCAAATGCAAAGGTCGTATGCATGATTATAGAACGGAGCTGAATAAATGAAAATAAGACAACAGGAACAACAACAACAACAAAAAGTTGATGATAACATATTGTTAAAACATACTGCACACAGCAAATATGATACTGTCCCTTTTATCCACATCCGTCTCTGTAAGAAAGGGTGAGGTCTAGACAGTCATGTAATTTCTTTTATGCAGGCTCCCTTTCAAAAGCTTTTTCAGTAAAACTTTAATAAGTACTCTGAAGATGAGACGGATATGGTTGATTATATGCTAGTGTAGGAGGAGAAGAAGAAAGGCCACTAACATTTCCTCCTAATTCCTATTAATTTTCCTGGTACAAATCATGAGCAATGTATCAGGGGGAATGAATCTCATATGCAGAGTGGCATGGCTAGGCTGCTCAAATAGATGAAAGTTTCAACCAAACCAAGAATCTTTTGCCTAGTGTAGAAAGAACTAAGAGTTATATGTTGTTCTTTTCAGTCACACCCAGAACTAGTTTGTATTCATTATTAACAGCACCTTTGAAAATAATGATATAAATATATGGGAATGCTGTATCTTTATTCATTCAACTGAACACCTACTGTCCTAGGCCCACATGTAAACAGTAATGAGCTAAATGGGCAAGTTACTTGCTCTTATATTTTGCAATCGTGGTGTGTGTGTGTGTGTGTGTGTGTGTGTGTGTGTGTTGAGGAGGAATGGTGGGATAGGCAGAATAAATACATAGCAATGAGATAAATGGAATGATTTCAGTTAGGAGGGGTGTTATGGTTGAATGCAACTGGGGCTTTGGGATTGGAGATTGTGTCTATCTAATTTAGAACAGATACGGTGGTGACATTTGGGCTAGGATCTGAAAGATAAAACAGCTGTCTGCATCTTGGGGAAAAAAGAATGTGTGCAGTAGGAAGAGCAAGTGCAAAGGCCCTGGAATATTGGTGTGTTTGAGGAACAGACAGAAAGGCAGTTTGGTTAGAATGTGAGCCCAGAAGAGGATGACAAGAGATGAGGTTAGGATTACGCAGGGTTCAGGTACTGGAATATTTATAAGGCATGGCAAGGAATTTAAATTTCATTCTTAGAGAGATGGACTGGAGGATTTTTTTTTTTTTTGCAGTACGTGGGCCTCCTACCACTGTGGCCTCTCCCGTAGCAGAGCACAGGCTCTGGATGTGCAGGCTCAGCAGCCATGGCTCCCGGGCCCAGCTGCTCTGCAGCATGTGGGATCTTCCCGGACCGGGGCACGAACCCGTGTCCCCTGCATCGGCAGGCGGACTCTCAACCACTGCGCCACCAGGGAAGCCCGGACTGGAGGATTTTAAACAAGGAATTGAATACCTATGTTGAAAGGGATTATGATTTACCTACCTAAAAAAGATATTTTGTTCTATAAAATTATATACAAACACAGTGAGACAATCCTTCCATATAATCATTATATATCATCAAGATGTATTGAGTCTTCATATGAAGTAGGGCAGAGGTTAGAGAAACTACTATTTTATTACACATAGCAGATGTGCTTCTTTTCAGATTTATCCTATTTGGTGGCCTTATATAGAAACAGCCATAACCTTGATCTAAAATCTTTCATTTGTCCATTGAGTTTCTTATGACACTCAATGAGTTGTCTCTTCATTTGCTCTGTTCTTGAAATGCAGAGGTTCATGTTAGACTGAGTAAACTGGATGAAGCAACTGGGCTAACAGTTTATCAGATAAATCCTTCAGTTCTTTTTAGTGATTGATACATTATAAATTCTACTTTATCCAAGATATGAATATAATTTAGAAGGTACTAGATATTAGTGGGTTGACTAAGTTACAGCCCATTTTGTTTGTCTATGTAGGCTATAAATCAATGCCCAAGGAATGGTGCTAAAGTTCAGCTAAGATCTTTCACTTCTCTACTCACAGAATTGCAAAGTCTGTAGGGCTACGGAATAAAGTCCCATCTCCTAAGCATAGCACTCAAGTCCTCCACCCTGACACATTATGCCTTTCTACACCTGTCTTCATTTACAAATATTTATTTCATCTGCTTTGACAATTCATCATATACTCTTTTCATCCACCCTAATATTTACATACCCTTCAGGATCCATGCCAAATGTCAATTTTTCCATTAAGTTTTTCCTGATTCTCCCAAGCAGATTTAATTGATACATGCGTTTTATTCTCATAACACTCTGAACATTCTAAGTAAGGAATTTATTACATGGCCTTGTAATTATCTGTTTTTATTTCCATATTCCACAATAAAGAATGATTTCCAGGCTTCCCTGGTGGTGCAGTCGTTGAGAGTCCGCCTGCCGATGCAGGGGACGTGGGTTCGTGCCCCAGTCCAGGAAGATCCCACATGCCGTGGAGCCGCTGGGCCCATGAGCCATGGCCGCAGAGCCTGCACGTCCGGAGCCTGTGCTCCACAACGGGAGAGACCACAACAGTGAGAGGCCCCCGTACCGAAAAAAAAAAAAAGAATGATTTCCTCCTGGACAAGCATTATATTTATTCACCTTTTTTTCTGAATTTATCAGTAGTTTATACCAGGGAGTAGCTCATTTCAGGACCTCGGTGAACTGAATGGATGAGTGAATGAACAGATAACTGCATGCAGCTATCATTCTCACCTTATATTTGATTCATTCCCACAATGTGCTCTGTGTAAGGAGACTGAGATAAAATGACTCTCTGAAATGGCTTCAGATTTCTGGACTTCGTGTCTCCACTCATGCTGTTCCCTGTTCTTACTGTTGCCTCTTTCCACTAATGACACTACCTGTGAAATCTTACACATCTTCCAAAACCCATGTAAAATGGTCACTCCTCCACAAAGCCTTTCCTTGCTCTTAGTCAAATAGCCATCCCTCCCTCTTCTGTATTCCTTCACACATTGTCAGTGTTTCCCTTTTTCTCATTTCTTTCTAATTGGGTCTGTTTATATTAAATCATAATTATCGGTGCACAAGTCTTTATTTGCATATGCAATTACAAGCCATTTAAATGAGATCATATATGGTTTTCTTTGTACCACTCTCTTACAGCTGTGCAGAGGAGCACATATTTTAGGGCGAGGCAACTGCAATGCTCAATAGAATAACTGATATAGTTATAAACATTATCCTGTTTGCATTTTTTCAAAATAGATCTCACATATTATTTCTGCCAAAGATGACCAGACCTGGTAAAACCCTTCATTGAATTGGGTATTTTTATTTGTCCAAGCGATTTCTTTAGAGCTTTATACCAGTTTTGTTTTTATCTAGAAATGTGCTAATGTGCATCTATGGTGTGTTTTGAACTGCTCCAATACTGTCTTCCAAAGAAAATTAGCTTGTTACATTTCCAAACTTAGAAAAACAAAGATAGTAAAAATGAGTCAGCTCTGACACCAGTTTAGTACTAAAAGTAGTTATTTATATGAGCTAATCTAAAAGTAATAACAACCAAAGAAAGTGTTCTCACTCTCTTCAGAATACCCAGGAGTGCAGATATCCTATTATTGGTATCTACTATTAATTACAGAATCTATTTAACACTACAGGAAAAATTCTTTCTAAATGCTATATTCCTGTGTATTTCTAAAAGAACAAAGGGAAAAGGGAATAGCTTACTATTACACAGCTAAGTGAAAAGTGAAGGGCTTATGCCAGGGAGGATGATGGGATATGTTCTTATGAAATCAGAGCACCGACTCTGAAGATGAACTAAGGTGGGTGGGATAAATGCAATGAATTGAGCTCTCTCTGCAGACTTATCCCATTATTTCATCACTAATGGATTGATTTGTCAAACGTCAAAAGCAAAGAGTATAGAACTAAAATTTACCTACATTTGCTAAAACCTTCAACTCTTTTCTGTAATTCCAAAGTATGATTCTGTTAGATTGATCTAGTCAAAGATGTATTTAACAGTACTTGGTTTATAAAATGTTACCTCCCCAAAAACGCATTTGCTACCAAATTTATTTTCTTGATGAATAACTGATTTTCTTTCATATGGATAAAAAAAATAGTCTTGTTTGTAAATAAATAGACACACATGTACATGAAAGTATATTAAGATGAATTTAAAATATAGCTTCAGAAAGATGATGTGTTTTGGGCATTTGGGAAAATAACAGCCTCACAGTGAATTAATACTATGCATTTTCTATATATATATTTCCTCTCTCAGACTTAAAAAAATCTACTAAAGACTATTCTACCTGTGAGTGAGCTTTGAATTACCTTTGCTTCTGTCAAAGCCCATTTATCAACCTGACAGCATGAATCTCTAAAAGCAAATAAGGGCAGGAAGGGGCCCTGCACTCTTGACCTGGCAGAATTAAGCTTCTTTTCCACAAGGGAAAGGCATCCTAGAGACAGCTATAGTATTTTACACAAACTCAGCGCAATACTACATAGTGTCTTTTTTTGGAGGACCTATATAAATTGTGTCTGATATAAGTCTAAATGTCCCTACCTTGCAACAGTGTATTAACAAATACATATATTTATTCATCTCCATAAATCTAACACACTTAGCTTTAAAATGTAAGGGTTCAGGAGAAAAAAATATAATACAACCTCCTCTGTAAATGTTAACTTCCGATTATGTATTCTTTTGATATTTTTGCATATGTTCTTATAGTTTTTGTATAGAAACCTAAAGACAAAATGATTTGATGATATTCCTTGAGAAATATTTTCTATAGGCTACACTGATTTTAAAAATCTGATTAGGTCACCATAAGCCTAAGTTTAATACAGTGGTCATTCTATTAATACAACAAAATGGTTTGCTTGAACAAATACCTACATGTAAACATTCAACATCCGGGCACAGAGGTCTGTGTTTTATTAACCAATGTCCTTGAGAACATATCTATGTAACTTGAGCAACTCCCTTTTCACTAATGGAGTGGAACATCATCGTAGAGAGAATTCTATTAAACAAAAAGTCAGTCTTATTATTGGATCTTGCTGGATCAATGATGCTAAAAACATTACCCCAGTTTGAAAAGTATTCATTGTCAGATGTCCATCTAAATATTTATGGCCATTTTGTTTAAATGAAACACGTTAAAAATTATACCATTGAATGATGGACATATGGAGCCTATGTGTTGGTAAATTGATAAATCATATTCCAGGTGAAGTGAACTCTTTAAAACACCCAGAGTAGAAGTTGATGGTAGGCAAAAAAACATTCATTCTCACACGTACATGCATATTTCATGCTTTTCCAAGAAGTCACTTTGTATCAATTCTGCCTTCAATTGAAAGGAAAATTCATTTTAGGCTTGGGCTACTTTTACCTTTTCATTTTTTATTTTTTAATTTTATTGGAGTATAGCTGATTTACAATGTTGTGTTAGTTTTAGGTGTACAGCAAAGTGATTCAGCTATACATATAAATATATTATATATTTATATATATATAAATATAAATATATAAATATATAACAATGAATATAAATATATTCATTCTTTTTCATATTCTTTTCTCATATAGGTTATCACAGAATACTGAGTATAGTTCCCTGTGCTAGACAGTAGGTCTTTGTTGGTTATCTATCAGTGTGTGTATGTTCATACTAAGCTCCTGATTTGTCCCTCCCTGCCATGTTTCCCTTTTGGTAACCATAAGTTTGTTTTCAATATCTGTAAGTCTGTTTCTGTTTTATAAATAAGTTCATTTGTATCATTTTAAAAATTAGATACCTTTACCTTTTTAAATTGAAGTCTGACTAGATAAGTCTATTTTCAGATTGAAAACTAGATCATTTGCATTATGTATCGCGATAATACAATTAAAGCATTTGAGCTGTGAAAGATTATTGCATAATATTTCAGCTCTTAAGAAGGCAAAACCTAAAAATAAAATAAAATAAAATAAAATAAAATAAAATAAAATAAAATGTTAGTGTCCAACATTCAAAAAAAAAAGGCAAAATTTCAAAAATACAGCCTACAGTTGATTGGTTGAGAGAATCGCCAACTGAAAATGAACTAAAACTGAGAAAACTTGAGATTAATTTATATTCTTACAAAATACACAAAATGGGTGAAGGGGGTCAAAAGGTACAAACCTCCAGTTATAAAATAAGTCATAGGGATATAATTTACAGCATGGTGACTATAGTTGATAATACTGTATTGCATATTTGAAAGTTGTGAAAAGAGTAGATCTTTTTTTTTTTTTTTTAATACACAATGTATTTATTTATTTATTTATTTATGGCTGTGTTGGGTCTTCATTTCTGTGCATGGGCTTTCTCTAGTTGTGGCAAGTGGGGGTCACTCTTCATCGCGGTGCGCAGGCCTCTCACTATCGCGGCCTCTGTTGTTGCGGAGCACAGGCTCCAGACGCGCAGGCTCAGTAATTGTGGCTCACGGGCCCAGTTACTCCATGGCATGTGGGATCTTCCCAGACCAGGGCTCGAACCTGTGTCGTCTGCATTGGCAGGCAGATTCTCAACCACTGCGCCACCAGGGAAGCCCAAGAGTAGATCTTAAACATTCTCATCACAGGAAAAATATTTTTGTAATTATGTATGGTGACAGATGTTAAGTAGACTTATTGTAGTGATCATTTCACAACATATACAAACATCAAGTCATTATGTTGTACACCTGAAGTTACTATAACATTATATGTCAATTTTAACACATACATACACATACACACAAAGAAATAAAACAATAAAAGACAAATACCACCCAATATAGCTAATTCAATCTTATAAACAGATATAAAAATTAACAAGTATAAGCATGAAAAAAATATTAGAAAAAATTATGCCACATGGACAGGTGATCTAATAAGAAAATTTTCCTCACCTTTTTTTACAGAAAGTTTTCAGTTTTTAAGGAAATTTTGGTATAATTACATATAACTTGTATTATCAGTTGTTCTGCAAAGTTTACACAAAAACTAAAGGTTATTCTAAAACACTTCAACTCATTAAAGTATCATTTTGAAGGAAATGTATTGCAATCTCAGTTTTACCTCCCTTAAGTATTATTTTTAATAATATGTAAGGTGATGCTCATTTCTTCTCCCTGGGATTTCTCTGATAGTATTTTGGTTACAACATTCTTCAAATGATTGCTGAGAATGCCCTAAATTCCATGAAAAGGAAAGGTATTTTCACAAGGAAAGTTGAGGCATGAGGTACCATAGAGACTTGTTTATTTCTGCAAAGTGAATGAATTGGATGAGGTTTTTAATGGCCAGATTGAACAGAATAAACCAAGTCCTCCATGGATTAATGTTTCTGAAAGTCTAAAGGCCTCTTCTGCAACAGTTGGCAGAGGGCTGTATTATGGTTGAAGTAAACTCCCTTTTTAAAAACTCTTATTTATCATTAAAAATAAAGACACAGAGGAGGATATCATAGAGTATTTTAAAAAGCATTTATATTGTCTATCAGTTTAGCATTTATCTCAGACATAACAGCTATTTCAATATGTAAATACACACACATATTAAGAAGTTATGTGTACTTAACAAAGAGGTCATCTTTTCTGTTACCCCAACATTTCTAGGACAAAGTCAAGGGAAGTATCTGGAACCATATTTTAAAACAAATGTTATTCTCTGAATTATAGGTCTTGTGTCTCTTCTGGAAATAGTTGCATGGCCAGTGTAATTATGGCTTATATGAGTCACAGAAGCTGCTCTAGGCACTGTTCACCCTATTTATACTCTAGCCCTGGAACAAATACTCAGAAGTTAAGGATACAGTGACAAAGACCGATGTCAGGTGAAGTTCAATGGCCACAGCCTCCTTTTTTATAACTCGAACTAAACTTAAGGATCCCAGCAGACAGGTTAGGGAGAACTCCTACCTCCCTGGAAGTCTTCAGTAGTTACAAGGAGACATACAAGGCAGATCACAGCTTTGTTTGAGGTCTGACCTTGCTGGGCTATTATAGAGAATTGAATCCTACTGAAAAATTTGGCCATAGCAATTTTCTCTACAGCAGAATAATGTACTTCACAAGAGAAGCGTCAGATTATTGAATTCTTTGTGCTGAAATGCTCTTTGTACCAGGGTGTATGTATTGGACCCTACAAGCCAAATACAGTTCCTATACATTCTGTCCAGCTTCAGCTTACAAGTCATCTTGCTGTGTGGGAATTTTTATACAGCAACAATGTGTTAGTTGAATGCCACTGAATGTTTTTTCTATTTTCTTTTGAGTTAATAGAATCAAAGGAAAGAAAGAAGATTAAAATTACGAGAATTGTAGTTTCAAAAGTAAAAAAGATATTAAAGTCCCATCTTCCCACAAGACAAAACTAGCAATACATTTAGAAAATCTTGTCTCCATATTCAGTCTCTCTAAAAGTAATTGTGTGTGGACTGTATCAAAGTGTAAGCCCATTATGGGTAGAAAAAACTATGTATTTAAAAACAGTTATGAAGAATTAGATCCTTAAGAAGTAGACAGCAAATACTGAAAAAGCATCTTTTGATATAAGAGAGACTGTGGGGCTTAAAATATATTCTTTTTTCAAGACTGGAGGAGAATTTTTGCTGTTCTTATTATTTAATTGTATGTATAATTTATTTTTAACAATTTAATATCTTTTGCTGTGGAAAATCTTCTACTATATCTTAGAATGAACTTTTCAAGATTCCCTACAGATCTTTAAAAGAAGAAGCTTGTTTGATTCATTGAAATTTTTTAAAAAGGTGTTGTAAGCTCATTAAAAGAAATGAATTAAGTTGGTGACATAATGGAAGTTTAGCAAACATTATGTTACTCCTCACTCATTTTATATATACTTATATTTCTTTCTGGTGCCTTGATAATGTTTCATTTTGTGATCTGGTCAATTTTTACTCTCACTCCCTTTATCCTTCCAGCTAATATTTACTGGAAGTACTTACCATATTAAGTACTATAATACATGCAACCGTCCAGGGCAATGCAGCTAAAACTATCCTCATTTTTTGGAGAAAGAAATTGAGTGTCAACAATTTAAAGTCTTGCCTCACAAGGCAAGTAAACAGCAGAGCTCAGAATCCAATCTTGGATTGGATTAATCCTAACCAGGCATATTCCAGCTCATAGATGAAATTTCTCTGAATTAGACTTTGAGAGTCATATCCATTAGGAATTGAAATAGATCTTAGGGATTACTGGAATAGTGGTTCCCAAACCTTGTTGTGCAATCAAAATCACTATGGAGTAAAGAACACAGATTCTTGGGCACTGGTCCTAAATTCAGATTATTCTGGACTGGGCTGGAGCTAAGGTATTTGTATTTTGAACATGCTTCACAGCTGAATGGATGTGCAGTGGATTTGGAAAGCAAGGAACTCTTCCAGATCCCTTATTTTAGAAATGAGACAGCTGAGACTTGTGTTTGTGATGATGAGAGGAATAAAGCCCAGACTTCTCCTCCTCTCACCAGTCCTTTTTCTACTCTATCATGATCAGCAACTAGTCCTTGTGTATGACTGTACCCGGGGACTGCATAATTATTATTTTATTTTTCTTTACTGTCTCTGCAACTGAGCAGGACCCAATGGGGCCTTCCCAAGACAGACTCCTCCGATATATCCTCTCCTGTAGCTCCTCTCTGAAGTACCCAGATAATAATATCTTATGCATATTTCCTGGTTTTTCAGATGCTAAAACAACCACCAAATGGAAGAAATTAACTACTTGATGATAGTGATCAAGTAGCCCGCAGACCTACTGACGCCTAAGGATTGATAATGTCAACTGCCCTGTTACCTCACCATCAACCAGAGAATTGTGCATGAGCTGATCACATATCCTCGGACACCCTTCCCTCACCTGGTCTTTATAAATGCTTTGCTGAAACCCGTGGGGGAGTTCAGGGTGTTTTTGAGCAGAAGCCACCTGTTCTCCTTGCATGGCCCTGTAATAAACCTTTCTCTATTCCAAGCTCTGACGTTTTGGTATTGTTTGGCCTCAGTGTGCGTCGGGCACACGAATTTGCATCGGTAATATCTCTAGTCATTTTCTTTAGAAAACTGTGAATGAAATGAATGCCTTTATTGAGAGAGACTTGCTTAAAAATGTTCATGAAATACTGTGCCTTGTCTACTATTATTTTGGTTAAAGGAAACAGAGGGAGCAATTGAACCTTTATGAAAGAGTATTTACTACCACAGATGGTACGCTCCATATGGGAAAGCATATTTGGATTGTTAAGTATTGTGTCAGTGGCCTGACCAAAGCACATTAAACCCCATTTAAAATCAAAGTTCATGTCAAAGTACCTTGAAAGAGCAATCCCAAAGTGAAATTCCAGAGGGGAAAGTGCACAGAACAGATTAATAAAGCCCATTAGAAGGTGTCTGAGACACTGTTACACTTCGAGAATGTGGCTTTGGTGAGTGAGAAAGGCTAAGGATGACACCTGAACTAATTTCCCACTTGAATTCTCACTTTGTTTTTAATCTTATATTAAATATGAAGAGAAAAATTAAAGGAATATAAATTTTCTGAAAGCTTCTTAGTGTTTGGGCAGATTGTATGTCTTTTTTTTAAGGGTGGTGGCTTATGAGTACATTTATTCTTATGTAATAGACCATTAGTATTACGTTATAAAACTCATCACATTAAAACAATATTCAAGCTGAACTAGCTCTAAGCCCTTCCTTTAACACGGGGGGAAAGGAAGCATTTCCTTCTAATTCATGGATCCTGAACTCCCTGGCCGAGGACCAGCGCCAATCATCAGCCTTTTAAGAACCGGGCTTCACAGTAGGAGGTGAGTAGCAGGTGAGTGAGCAAAGTTTCCTCTGTCGCTCCCCATGGCTCCCCATCCCTCCCCATTGCTCCCCATCGCTCCCCGTCCCTCCCCATTGCTCCCCATCGCTTGCATTACCTCTTGAACCATCCCTCCCCCATGCCCCCTGGAAAAACTGTCTTCCAGGAAACAGGTCCCTGGTGCTAAAAATGTTGGGGACTGCTGTTCTAATTATTTGCAGGTACTATCTCCTAAATTACAGAGTGAACCTTAAGAAAAAATAACCTCATCTTGCACTTCATTGTAGTGTCGCAGAAACTCAAGTGAAGCCTTACTTGAATTAGATGTGAATATTTGTTGAAGGATGTGGCTGACTTGGAACTGGATGGTGATCATTGGTCAGCATGATGTTTCTGAGGATACAAGGAACACTCACATACAAGATACTATCTTTCAAGAACACTGAAGGGAAAATGTGGCAGTACTAACTAGGTCTAGAACTTAATCACCCTATAGCATGTATCTTCCAGTTTCACCTCTATTATCAATGGAACTCCGCTGCTAACCCTGAAATCGTATTACACAACAAAAAGTGTCCTGATATAAAGTAATTTTTTCCCTGGTTCTAACAGATTCTAGAGTCATAGGCAATTTCTGTTAATATTACAGTGAACTCTAGTGGATAATAATGACCATCAACTCTACTTTAATAGAATGCTTTTCTATTTTCTTAAGAGTTAAAAAGCTGAAGAAAGGAAAAAACAAAGAAGATAAGGCAAAAAGCATCCAGTCACAATGACAGGCCCTTAACACTTACTACTTAGTACCTGCTGATTCATTTAATAATCATTTGTCAAATGTCTACTGGACACATGATTCTGTCTCTTAATGCCACGTATTTTTCTAAAGTCCTAACTGACACAGGAACTGCATGTTATATTTCCTCTTCCACTGCTGACTACGTGCTTTGTAATGGAGAAGCATTAATTTTACCTTGAATGTGATCTCTTAGCAACAGGTAAGTGAGGGAAAAGAAAGTTGAAAATTGCAACCCTGACTCCAAACTACAAAGTGAAGACAATTTTCTGTAAAGTCCATTTAATTTAAAGTCTCTTTTCTGCCTCTCAGACAGCCTTCCCACTAAGCACTGCTATTAAAGCACTGCTCATTCCACCTCACCAAGAATTGCTCTCCTGGTTGTTAAGATGACTCACAGCCAAGTACACTAGACTGAAGCTGACACGTGGATCTTATATTTATTGCCAATATGCAGGGGGAAGGATGAGAACAAGTCAAATGTCTAGTGTCCCTGCAATGCCAGAGGAAACTAATAACATGCCAGGTTTGCACAGCATCCCTCAGAGGGGTGCCTTACTTCCTCACAAAAGCACCATGGGGTGATAAAGTATATTACCATATTATTTGACAACTGGAATTTTAAATTAAAGATTTTTACCACATTCAAAATCAAAGTAAGTCAACTGGAGAACTGTAATCAAATGTAATTATCTTCATTAATGACAATGTAAGTTGTTCACAATGAAAAAAGCCCTGAAATAATACATAAACAAAATTCTAATTCTGTAAGTATTGTGTTTCTGATGGAATTGATTGTATCCCCCAAAGATATGTTGAACACCTCCCATTACAGAATGTGAACTTATTTGGAAATCGGGTCCTTACTGACATAATTAAGATGTGGTCATACTGGACCCTTAATCCAATATGGCTGGTATCCTTATAAGAACAGGGAAGACAATGTGAAGACAGACACACATGATGAACACCACATGGTTACAGGCAGAGACTTGAGCAATGCACCTGTAAATCAAGGAAGGCCAGGGATTGCTGCCACCACCAGAAGTTAGGAAGAGGCAAGGAATGATTCTACTTAGAGACTTTGGAGGAATTGTGGCCTTGCTAAGACCTTGATTTTGGACTTTTAGACTCCACAACTGTGAAAGAATAAATTTCTGTTGTTTTAAGCCACCACCACACCCCATCCACCCAGAACATGCTCCATACAAGCATACAGCAAAATGAAAATACTACATGCATATGTGTCAATATTTTCAAAGCTGTTATCTCTGGGTGATAGGAAGAAATCTGACTTTTTAAATACACGTTGTTTCCAAACTTCCTGTATTAAATATGTTATTCTGTTGTATTAAAATAAAATATAATAAATAATCACAGAAGGGCTTATCCCCAGCATGGCCAAGTGGACATAAGCAAAATTTTATCTGATTTTATTCTATTGATAATCTAAATTTCTTTGTACCTAACATTCTAAGTTTTCATTTTGAAAACAGTACTGATACTTACTACATGGCCCATAACATAATGCTCGGTCCCTTAACCTGCTTTTTGATATACAGTATATTGTAATATACATGGGAAAAATACCCCAAATATTCAAATTATCTTGAGCTTTCAACACATTTTTACAGATTTTGTGTCAGTACAACATCAAGCTTAAAAGTAGTACGTACTTTTCGCTTGGAACTGGGTTAAATCTCTTCAACGATTACCAGCTATTTGATTTGAGGAGGATTGCTAAACTTAATCTCAGATTCCTCATCTATAAAATGGTGACATTTATAAAACACCTACACTCATTGAGATATTATAATATATAGAAGACATAACAAGAATTGCTTAGCCCAATGTCTAACACATGCATGCTCATTAAATATTAGATAACATTATACTCTACAGACTGGGACAGACAACTTAAATAATGAACATACTACTATGAATATCCCCTTGTCTTCAAGAAGATAACATCATTCTTTAAAATCAATTACCTATTGCTTTCAACGTTAGCAGTACCATTTAATTTGTGCAGTCTTTTTTAAAAATAACTTAACCTGAGAATCAGTTTGCTCAACTGTGAAATGGAAAAAAATAATACATATCTCATTTGGACAGTTTTGGAAAAAGTAATATTGATAACAACTACTATAATTTATTGAATATGATGATGAGTCAGGCCCTAGATTAAACATTGCATGCATAGTAGTATACTCAATTCTTGCAAAATGTTTGTGAATTATTTTGAAGAATCAATGCCCAAGAATTAAATGTAGGTGAACCACGTAAATCTAAAGGAATAATAAGTTGGTGTTAGAAATGATGTATTGTGTACTTGCTTGTATTAAACTTATATTATAGTCTGAATATTTAAATAAGCTTTTTGAAGAAAAAGATATACCAATACATGTATTTTCCCTGCCATTACAATCCACATGGCCCCCAGCTTTGATAAATGCTTTGAATAAATGAATACATGAATGAGTGAGAGAATTAATTAATGAATAATAACCTATCTGTCTGGAAGCATCTGAGTTTTCAACTATGTTAAATATTTGTGGGCTTAACAAGGTCTTTCATTTTAAAAATTGCATTTTAATCTTTATTTGCTCAGTATCTTTTCAGACATCCAATAAGGATTAACTCAGCAAATATATTATTCACACATGTAATTATACATACACACATGCTCTCTATATGAATATACTACTTACAGTATGTAAATTGTATGCAGCCTCAAATTTTATACAACAAATGACAACAAAACTTGGTGTTTCCTTCAATATTTTAAAAACTATGAAAATGTGAAATTTTTACTTTGCCTAAAACCCCTTTTGCACTTCATACCAATCAAAAGCATACAGGAAAAATCAGGTTTCATGGGACATACACACAGAAACACAAAATTACATTTTGTATGGCCCTGCGGCATTTTGACAAAATGATCCTGAAAAGAATGTGAAGAATGAGTATGAGGAGAGGATCATGAACGTAGAAGAAAATTGTTTTTATTGATTTTCATTGGCACTACAGTTCCTAACACAAGAACTAAATTTATGAAATCAGTTATAATTTTGGCATTGAGAGGCAGGCTACCTTTAGCACCCAGAAAGTTGGCTCTCATATCCTTCTGATTATTAATTTCTGAGTTTCAGACCTGTTTCTGATGTCCAAATGATAAAAAAAAAAGGACAAAATAAAGGAAATGAGATATTTTAAAAGAACAAGAAAACTATTATTTTTATCCTCCACCAAGATCTCAGAATCTATATTTGTTCTTTTATGTATTACTTAATTTCTTTTGCACACTATGCTACCCTGTTACAACAGTAAAACTGTAACTTGGAAACACAGGGATAGAATATAGTATCCTTAGTGCATTCAGATTTATCCTATCGTTCTAGGAGGCTCTCCAAATTTTTTAAATGTTGGAAATCATACAGTTATAATAGATGGCTATCATACTGTCAATGGCTTTTGGTTTTCAGATAACTTTACAGAAGCCAGATTTCAGATACCATCTTTAATATAACAAATAAGTGTAATATACAAACTATATGAATCTGAAACAATCTTGTAAGAATGGTTTCTTTGGATGTTAAACAGTTGCTGAATCCATTGTTCCTCTCCCTTGTGTATGGTACTATTTCCATTTGCTTTCTGACACCTTATTAAATGCAATCATAAAGCAGAGTGTTTCCTGGAGCAGAAGAGAAGCAGAGGGAAATTATGTTACTCAGAATATCCTAAATTCAATAAACAAAGTCTCTATGTATATGCACAACCAATTAAACCATGTTGACTCAACTGGTCAATCAATTCTGAGTTAAAGCAAAGGTCAGATCAGTCAAACCAGCAATCAATTTTAAAAAAATCAGTAAAAACTAACTTTCAATGTGCATGCTTGGAATATTACAGGTGATACAATTATTCCAGAAAAAAAGAAGAGAACTCTAATTATGTAACACTGAGTTTAAAATTGAGTTTTAAGTTTGTTTTGTTAAAATATTCTTTATACTCTTTCTTGCCTCAGAATATTTTTTTAACTGCAAAAGAAGGAAATTAATTTAAACACAGGACACATTTTTCTTTGAGAAAATCTAGATAAATTTTATAATGCAAAAAACAAATATTTTTTTATATTTTCTAATAGTTATAGTCTCTTTAGTTATCCTAAACAAAGTAGGATCTTTAGATTAACCCTCTAGAAAACAATTAAAATTATAATCTTTGGATTTTGCCTTATCATCATCATATCACTATCTGAATACCTTATACATTACATGACTTAAAAAGAAATCAAACAAACAAAAATGATTTCATGAGCCATGCAGTGTTGGGAGACAAACCTAGCACACCAATTATCACCTGGTAGCTTCTGCTAAAATATATTTTAAAATAAAATCACAAATATTCAATCCAGGGGACATCTTAAATGCCCAAAACACAGACTTGAAAGAAAACACAGACACTGTAATTTAAGGCTTTCTTAAAAATGATACATGTTCTAGCATTTTATGTTCCATAGAAACCAACATGACAATAAAGGGAAGTCAGTGAAGAACCCAGGCTTGTTCTTTCAAAGAGAAGACTGTACTGTGAAATGGTTACAACCTGGGCTCAGAGAGGTCTGGACAGAAACCAAGATTCCCTCTTACAAGTGAAATAAACTTGTACAAGTTACTTAACACCCTCGGTCTTGTCTTCTTGAGAATAGTGAAGAATTTCCCTAAATTTGTAATGATACTTAACCAAAATAATGTGTGCTATGTGCTTACTACAGAGAATGTTGAAAACTTGTCATTCGATAAGTTATTATCGCTATTGGTACATTACATAAGCTAACTAAATCAAAGATTTCGGACTTCCCTGGTGGCGCAGTGGTTGAGAGTCCACCTGCCGATGCAGGAGACACAGGTTCGTGCCCTGGTCCGCGAAGATCCCACATGCCGCGGAGCGGCTGGGCCCGTGAGCCATGGCCGCTGAACCTGTGCGCCCGGAGCCTGTGCTCCGCAACGGGAAAGGCCACAACAGTGAGAGGCCCGCGTACTGCAAAAAAAAGATTTCATCCACAAGGTGGAGGGTTCCTGTTCTTCTAAGAAAAATATAATGAAAAATCACTAACTAAAAAAAAAAAATTTAATCAGATTACAAGACAAAATTACACACTAACCTTCAAATATACAAAAATTGAATATTTTAGACTTTGGAGATGGAAGGAAATGATTGCTTTTAGGGAGTATTTAACACTTAAGGTATATAGACAGTATTAAAAATATACACAGAAGTAGCCTAAGTAGACAACAAACACTTGGTAAAATGAGCTTCGGAGGATGTCCAATAACAAATAATAAAAACTATACCCTCAAGGGGCTTTAATTAAATGTTTGGCCATCCAAACAATATGGCAATACACAAGACAAAACCATTCAAGAATCTGATGGTACTGGGAGCTCTTTGGAGATGCAACAAATAGGAGTGTCTTTTTTTGAAAATTAAATGCTAGCAAATTATAATTAAGTGACCTCAAATAAATTAAATCTCACTCGGTGGGCTCTTAGTTATTTAAACGTTAAGGAAAGTAATTTATTATCATAGAAAGATATCTAGACCCATAACCAAAATTGGGAAACATGCCGCCACAAAACATCTATATTTTATCTGTATATATGAGCAAAGGAAAATGAGCTTACTACTAGATGCAGCTGATTTATTCTTCATAGGATTTAGCCAAACTAGTATAAACTTGTGTGTAAAGATGAAGGTACCTTTTAATGGAAATAACACAATCTCTACATTGTTTTGGTCTGATATGCTTGACCAAGCACATGTGCTGTTATAACCACAGAAAGGCAGGCTGATTCCAGCTTTCATTATGCCTGAATAACTGTGGAGTTTTCTAAGCCATTTTGCCTCACTGTAGCTAAGTCTCTTCAATTTGTAGAGGGAACCAAGAGCAGACTATCCCTAAGGTTATTTTCCACTCAATATTTTATACATGTAAGAAAATAATACTTTATATAGTAAATGTATAGAACATTTCAGTCATATAAATCCTTAGAGATAAGATGATATACAATTAATAAGAAAATATTATCTTGATTATAATTTCTTTGGGTTATAGAAGCATAAATTTGAATTCAGAGATATTTAATTCAACTACCTTGTCCTAATTATAAATTATTGTTTACCCTAGAATATTGTGAAAATGGTAATGTACATCTAACTCAAGTTGAGAAGTGTATTATTTTGCTATATATTCAAAACTATTTAATTTGTACCATTTGAGGGGCAAATAAAACAACATTGAAATGACATAGAGCTTAATAATTAGAAGGAAAATATTTATGTAAATTATAATGAACATTATGAATAAGTATGACAATTTATACAATTTTACTGTCATGTTCTTAATGAGTGTCAAAATAAAGCTAAAGGACTACACCCAAAATGATTTTAAATATTAATAATTATACAATGCTGTTAGAAATGTTACTGGGTAGAAAGTGTTTTGATTTATATATTTAAAACACATGTTTAAGAAATTATGAAAGTAATATAGATACTACTTGTCATCAAGGACTCATGGAATATTTCTTCTCAAAATGAAGATTTGCTTCATTATTCATTATTATTTCAAGTTAATTCAAAAATAAATAGTCATAGACTTCTAAAAAAAATTTAAAGCAAGCAAATATGAACATGATGTTAAGGAATAATGGTATGATAGACAAAGTCAAAGACAAGTATCACCATTTTCAAAAGTAAATTCTAAGGAAGGAAATTGAAATGTGATGAATCATTGCACTTCTCTGTATAAGGGGGAAAGTTGCTTCAATTTCTATTGAGTCTTGCACTAGGGCCTGTGTTTTTGCCACATGAGAATGGAACAATAGGTTTTAGATCTGCAGTCAGTAACATGTGGCAATGAGTGTCAGCTTGTAAATAGTTTCACAATTCTGTGCATCACTGCCTCTGTTGATTCTTCAACTTGGCTCTGCTTATTCTATTGTTTCCCTCTTGAATGACTATCTAGAATACCCTACTCAAAGACTCTATTATTATCTGAAGCATGTTTGTCTATACGAGAGACTATTTATTAGGTTTGCCGCTAGATTGCCAGCACAGTTGGTGTGAAAGACTGCCAGGCAATTAACATTTTCATTCAGTAATTTCCAAAAATATTACCTAGATTGTAAGAAGGTCTTTTACCTCCTTAATTAAATCACTTGTCAAATTATATTTATTGTCCTCAGGTAGCACATTAAAATAAAAGTAATAAAAATTTAGAAAGTCATCTTTATAACTAAATGTCATATATGCATTTACATCTCAGGTAAATGCACTCTGCCTAACTAGATGATTACCATCTATTT
Source organism: Lipotes vexillifer (assembly GCF_000442215.2). NCBI lineage: Eukaryota > Metazoa > Chordata > Mammalia > Artiodactyla > Lipotidae > Lipotes > Lipotes vexillifer. The sequence continues at coordinate 1,226,593 of NW_006790452.1, read as the reverse complement.
GTTAGGTTTATAAGTTTTTGGTTAAAATTTGCTTTGACAGACTGGCATATGTAAATGAATATTTAACAAATCAGTTAATATTGCTTACACAACCATCAATGATATATAAGATGAACTCCAAAGAAACTGACTATTGCGAATACTTTATTAAACAGAATGAAATAAGGGAAAGAATACAGTAATAACTCTTTAAGTGAAAATGGGTGTCACCTGATTGCTTTGCACAGATATATGTCTGGTTTGGAATTAATTGGTGGAAGTTTTCTACTTTTGTTTTTCGTTTCTGTGTGTGTGTGTGTGTGTGTGTGTGTGTGTGTGTGTGTGTGTCTTTGTTATAGCAAGCCAAAATTTCCCCCAGTGCTCGTAAATAAAAATATTTCAGTTCTCCAAATTTTTGTTTCATAGCAGATTCTTGTTCAGAATCTCATTGCTTTCAGTGGTCAAATTCATTTCAACTTAATTAGATAGTTAAATCTTAAGAATCTCCTGTGAATATCTAGTAAATATCACTTTTTGAACTCCTATCATACTTTCTTAAGGCACTTAGTGTGTGTGTGTATACATATATATATATTTATTTATACTTATATATACAAATGAATTTACAAATGTGACTTTTCCAGATAGGAATTTTTTTAATCAAGTAATATTTTTAAATTATGTATTTTTTAAATGATTGCCCTTATCCACTTTCATAGAGCACATGGTGCTACTTTGGCTGTTGAATCCAGTAACAGCATCAGATTCCTATACTGCTAATTGGCATGTGGTCTTCATTACCAGGTGTATCATTAGAGTCCAACTAGCTCACAGACACATACAGCAACGTTTTATTTTCTTCTCTAATCACTGATACAGACAAGCTAATATATGTTTATGTGTAGAAATTAGTATAATTAATTGCTGAATGCCTGGGTTGTTCTCTCTGAATCACTACTGTGAAAAGTGAAAATGTTTATTCTATTTAAAAGATTGTACTTAAGACCAAGCTCTCATTTTTCTATTTTCCATGATGATTTTATTTTGAAGAAAAGTGGAGATAAGATGACTATTTAAGTAGAATCAGAAAAATAATGTCAATTTCTGGTGGGTGCAGGAGAATAAGATAACATGACTAAGCTTTCTACTTATGAAAGTCAAAATGTTTTTATTGGCAAAACCCATGAGTAAGAAAGAAAAAGTCTCACATGTTTACAAATATTTTAAATTAAATCACATTTGAGTATGCTTTTATGAATTGACTTAACCAAATACCAAATTTGTTGTTAAATAACAACATTTTTCTAAACACTGACATTTTCTAAAAATAAGCAAATTCTTAATATGTAAATAAAGAAATTGGTATGTTCATCGACAAACATACATATGTATAAAATTTGTCTCATTTGGATGTTTGATTAATGGATGAAAACTTAAGAAAATGTCATAGAGAGAAAATATAAACACCCAATGTTTATAAAGATGAAAGTGGCATCTGGAATCTGTTTGCATAAAATACATTTCTCCTTTTTACACTGGAACACAGCTATGTCCAAGTGGGTAAGTTTCTCCAACTAGAGTCCTAGTGATCAATGACATTAACAATTAGGTTGAACATCTAACATTCTTTAATAAGCAAGATACAAAGCAAGCATTGGATGTTCTCTTTATCTCAGATTCAGATACCTTAAATATAATGGGAAATTTGCAATCAATTTATTAAACACATCCTTTTGACTCTCATTATTTTCTTACTCCACTTTTAGGATGCATTCTTAGTCTCAAAGAAAAACATTGCTAACTACAAGTGACTTAGTTATAAAGTTTGAGAATTACATTATAATGATATGCCAATCACTGATCTAGTGTTTCTTCTTTTAAAAAGATGAGGAGGTATCTTTTTTGAAAGTACTTAAAGAAGATAACATTTAAATTATATTTTATATTATAAGGCTCAACTCAAGAACTTATTATGATGCCAGATGTTTACTGAGGTAAATGAAATCATTGTCATTTGAAGTTTTTAAAAGCCTGCTACTACCCAAAGTCATTAAAGTCCAGTATTAGATTTTCAAAACCTTTATCACCCAAAGCTTTTGTAGACACAATATATTCAGCTACTACATGAGAGATCTTAAAATTTGCAAATATTAAATTTATTATGCCAGTTAGGATCTACTAAATTTCTCTGCCATTTAAAAACTTTAACAAAGAAAATGCTTTATCAACTTAAAAATATAATCTATTAAAACATAGCTATCCTTTTTCATTTTCGTTGGAGGAAGGTATAAAAACATAATATTTTGGGCTTCCCTGGTGGCACAGTGGTTGAGAGTCTGCCTGCCGATGCAGGAGACACGGGTTCGTGCCCCTGCCCGGGAAGATTCCACATGCCACGGAGCGGCTAGGCCCGTGAACCATGGGCGCTGAGCCTGTGCGTCTGGAGCCTGTGCTCCACAACGGGAGAGGCCACAACAGTGAGAGGCCCGCGTACTGCAAAACAAAAAACAAAAAAAAACCATAATATTTCACTTGAAGATGAATCACATAAAAGAAGAAATAAAAATATCAGTTAAGGAGAAAAGGAGCAGGGAATTCCCTGGCTGTCCAGTGGTTGATACTCTACATTTTCACTGCTGAAGGCCCAGGTTCAGTCCCTGGTTGGGGAACTAGGATCCCACAAGCCACAGGGAGTGACCAAAAAAAAAAAAAAATTAAGGAAAAAAGGAGTAAAGGTAGCTGTAAAGTTAAAAACAAGTGAGTTTCCATGTCACATCCATACTTGTTACCATCAAACATAAATGCTTTGTTTTTCAAATGTTCCTGTAATGTCTAGGGACAAAACATGTAGAGATAATGCCATACAATAATATTAAAAAAAGAAAGCCAAAATAAGACATTGACAGCAGTTAGAAAATAACATGAAATGGGATGGGACTAAAATTATGGCAGGTTGATCCAAATATTTGATAAATACCCTACACTCACTCCACATAAAAAAAAAAAAAAGAGCAAAACATTAAATAACAAACATTACAGGGAAAAATTAAAATAAATTGCAGTTTTAAAGAGAAATCTGCAGTTATATTAGCCTAATTGGAATCAACAAAAAGGCACTAAGGACATAGACCGGATGGACATCTGATACTTTTAACCACTCTGCCTTTCCCATGTAATGTCACCATGAGGAGGAACCAGAATCTTTAATCTCGCTGATCTAATGGCATGCAGATTACTTCCTTTAAGTCAGGCAAGCTAAATTTTTCAATTACTTTTCTCCTTATACAGAATATAGGTGTTGAAAGAATTTTAAAATACGTTAGAAGAACTGGACCTATATATAATAACTCAAGACAGCTCCTTACAAAGTTGGTGTGGTTTAAACTAGCAATATCTCTCACTCTTGCAAATTCCTATCTATTCTAAAGGTCAGTCTGTATCTCCTTGCTGGTTGTAACTCCAGCTGTAAGATTAATAATCATCAACTCTCTTTGGACACATTAACTTGGACATGTTAATAATCTTCAATACTTCTTACAGATGTGAAATATGTTCTAGCTATTCTGATTTTACATGTTGCTCTCAGGAAATTCTGCTTTGATGGTTTAATCAAAAGCTGTTCCAGGTTACAAGAGTTTCATCTGTTCCAGGTAAGTATTTTATTATCATTACTGCTGAAAATAATTTCAAATAACCAGTAAGTTTTAGTTGAATAATATATTATTTCTAAAATATATTTTGTTTAATGGCATGGGGGGAAATCAGAAGAATTATAAAATGTATCTACTAACTCCTAGAAAGTAAAATGTAGCTGTAGGGACAGAGCATGCATCCATGACAGGATATGGGACAATAACAGTTTGTAGGTGACAAAACAGTAAATCAGTGTTAAATCCTGAGTGTCATATAAAGTTACAATAAAAAAGAGAATACAGTAACATGAGAAGAGCAGGGAAGACTCACCAGAAGATTAAGAAATCAAACTGAGTTTTGACATGTGAAAAGGAACCAAGTTAGGGGCCTTGTGAGAAGGGTGATGTAGGTTGAGGAAACAGCAAGGACAAATGTAGAGAAGCAAGAGAAAATTTTGGAAAGATAGGTTGAAAAGAGTCTGAATGATGAAGTAATGAGATTAGAATTTTGGGTTGGACAAGTGGGTGAAGAACTTTGAGTGAGGGGGGTAACATTATGAAAATGGTGTTTACACAGGATTAGCCTGGTGATAGGTATGCTGAACTGTGGAAATGAGAAGACACGGAAGTAGAGAGACCAGCTGGGGTGACTCATAGAGTACAGGTGAACACTGAGGGGGATGAGAATAAAAGGAAATATGTAGCTTCATTTTTTGTTTTTATAAGCCGTATCCACTTTTTAGCATCTATAAAAAAAAAACAAAAGCATAAATTGCCAACAGAAAAGGTATCCTAACTATTGCAAAGAGACAGATCTGGAAAATGATTTCTCAAAAAGGCCATCAAAGCTCTGGTAAAAAAGTAATTCAATTCCTGAAGGAGCAACAGCAGTCACAACATAACATTTAACTACTTAAAAGGAAAAATGAGAGAGACCTTCAAGATGGGAGAGGAGTAAGACACGGAGATCAGCTTCCTCCCCACAAATACATAAAAAATACATCTGCATGTGGAACAACTCCTACAGAACACCTACTGAATGCTGGCAGAAGACCTTAGACTTGCCAAAAGGCAAGAAACTCCCCACGTACCTGGGTAGGGCAAAAGAAAAATGAAAAAGCAAGACAAAAGAATAGGGATTGGACCTGCACCTCTGGGAGGGAGCTGTGAAGGAGGAAAAGTTTCCACACACTAGGAAGCCCCTTCACTGGTGGAAACGGAGGATGGGCGGGGGGAAGATTCAGAGCCACGGAGGAGAGCACAGCAAGAGGAGTGCAAAGGGCAAAGCAGAGAGATTCCCACACAGAGGATCGGTGCTGACCAGCACACACCAGCCCAAGAGGCTTGTCTGCTCACCTGCTGGGGTGGGTGGGAGATGGGAACTGAGGCTCTGACTTCGGAGCTCAGATCCCAGGGAGAGGACTGGGGTTGGCTGAGTGAACACAGGCTGAAGGGGGCTGGGTGTCACAGCTACCTGGGAGGGAGTCCAGGAAAAAGTCTGGACCTGCCTAAGAGGCAAGAGACCATTGTTTCGGCATGCTCAAGGAGAGGGGGTTCAGAGTACAGCCTAAATGAGCTCCAAAGAGAGGCGCGAGTTGCAGCTATCAGTGCGACACCAGAGATGGGCATGAAATGCTAAGGCTGCTGCTGCAGCCACCAAGAAGCCTGTGTGCAAGCAAAGGGCACTATCGAGGCTCCTCCCAGGAGGAGGAGCTATAGTTTTTAGCTCTTGTTATCATTTGTGGATTTGTTTTTTGGTTTGGTTGCTCTCTTCTTTCTTTGTTTTCTTTATTACTTTTTAACTTTTACTATTTTAGATTTTTTATTTTATTTTATTTTATCTTTCTTTCTTTCTTTTTTTCTCCCTTTTCTTCTGAGCCCTGTGGCTGACAGGGTCTTCGTGCTCCAGCCGGGTGTCAGGCCTGTGCTTCTAAGGTGGGAGAGCCGACATCAGGAATTGGTCCATCAGAGACCTCCCGGCTCCATGTAATATCAAACGGCAAAAGCTCTCCGAGAGATCTCCATCTCAATGCTAAGACCCAGCTCCACTCAACGACCAGCAAACTACAGTGCTGGACACCCTATACCAAACAACTAGCAAGACAGGAACACAACCCCACCCATTAGCACAGAGGCTGTCTAAAATCATAGTAAGGTCACAGACACCCCAAAACACACCACTGGACAGGGTCCTGCCCACCAGAAAGACAAGATCCAGCCTGATCCACCAGAACACAGGCACCAGTTCGTTCCACCAGGAAGCCTACACAACACACTGAACAAACCTTACCCACTGGGGGCAGACACCACAAGCAACAGAAACTACGAACCTGCAGCCTGCAAAAAGGAGACCCCAAAGACAGTAAGACAAGCAAAATGAGAAGACAGAAAAACACACCACAGATGAAGGAGCAAGGCAAAACCCCACCAGACCTAACAAATGAAGAAGAAATACGCAGTCTACCTGAAAAGGAATTCAGAGTAATGACAGTAAAGATGACATAAAATCTTGGGAATAGAACAAAGAAAATACAAGAAAGTTTAAAAAGGACCCAGAGGAACTAAATAGCAAAAAACCAATGATGAACAAAACAATAAATGAAATTTAAAATTCTCTGGAAGGAATCAATAGCAGAATAACTGAGGGAGAAGAATGGATAAGTGACCTGGAAGATAAAATAGTGGAAATAACTATTGCAGAGCAGAATAAAGAAAAAAGAATGAAAAGAATTGAGGACAGTCTCAGAGACCTCTGGGACATTAAACACACCAACATTCGAATTTTAGGGGTTCCAGAAGAAGAAGAGAAAAAGAAGGGCTGAGAAAATATTTGAAGAGATTATAGTTGAAAACTTCCCTAATATGGGAAAGGAAATAGTCAATCAAAGCCAGGAAGCTCAGAGAGTCGCATACAGGATAAATCCAAGGAGAAACAAGCCAAGACACATATTAATCAAACTATCAAAAGTTAAATACAAAGAAAACATATTAAAAGTAGCAAGGGAAAAATAACATACAAGAGAATCCCCATAAGGTTAACAGCTGATTTTTCAGCAGAAACTCTGCAAGCCAGAAGGGAGTGGCATGATATATTAAAGTGATGAAAGGGAAAAACCTACAACCAAGATTACTCTACCCAGCAAGGATCTCATTCAGATTAGACAGAGAAATTAAAACCTTTACAGACAAGCAAAAGCTAAGAGGATTCAGCACCACCAAACCAGCGTTACAACAAATGCTAAATGAACTTCTCTAGGCAGGAAACACAAGAGAAGGAAAAGACCTACAATAATACACCAAAATAATTAAGAAAATGATAATAGGAACATAAATATCAATAATTACCTTAAATGTAAATGGACTAAATGCTCCAACCACAAGACATAGACTGGCTGAAAGGACACAAAAGAAAGACCTGTATATATGCTGTCTACAAGAGACCCACTTCAGACATAGGGACACAGGCAGACTGAAAGTGAGGAATGGAAACAGATATTCCATGCAAATGGAAATCAAAAGAAAGCTGGAGTAGCAATTCTCATATTAGACTAAATAGACTTTAAAATAAAGACTATTACAAGAGACAAAGAAGGACACTACATAATGATAAAGGGATCTATCCAAGAAGAAGATATAGCAATTGTAAATATTTATGCACCCAACAGAGGAGCACTTCACTACATAAGGCAAATGCTAACAGCCATAAAAGGGGAAATCGACAGTAACACAATCATAGTAGGGGACTTTAACACCCCAGTTTCACCAATGGACAGATCATCCAAAATGAAAAGTAATAAGGAAACACCAGCTTTAAATGATACATTAAACAAGATGGACTTAATTGGTATTTTTAGGACATTCCATCCAAAAAAAACAGAATACACTTTCTTCTCAAGTGCTCATGGAACTTTCTCCAGGATAGATCATATCTTGGGGCACCAATCAAGCCTTGGCAAATTTAAGAAAATTGAAATCATATCAAGTATCTTTTCCAACCAAAATGCTATGAGACTAGATATCAATTAGAGGAAAAAAAATCTGTGAAAAATACAAACACATGGAGGCTAAACAATACACTACTAAATAACCAAGAGATCACTGATGAAATCAAAGGAGAAATTTTTAAAAACCTAGAAAAAAATGACAATGAAAACACGACAACCCAAAACCTATGGGATGCAGCAAAAGCAGTTCTAAAATGGAGGTTTATAGTAATACAATCCTGCCTAAAGAAACAAAAAACATCGCAAATAAACAACCTAACCTTACACCTAAAGCAATTAGGGAAACAAGAACAAAAAAACTCCATAGTTAGCAGAAGGAAAGAAATCATAAAAATCAGATCAGAAATAAATGAAAAAGAAATGACGGAAACAATAGCAAAGATCAATAAAACTAAAAGCTGGTTCCTTGAGAAGGTAAACAAAATTGATAAACCATTAGCCAGACTTATCAAGAAAAAAAGGGGGGCTTCCCTTGCGGCACAGTGGTTGAGAGTCAGCCTGCTGATGCAGGGGACGTGGGTTCATGCCCTGGTCCGGGAAGGTCCCATGTGCTGCGGAGCAGCTGGGCCCGTGAGCCATGGCCGCTGAGCCTGCACATCCAGAGCCTGTGCTCCGCAGCGGGAGAGGCCACAGCGGTGAGAGGCCTGCGTTCCGCAAAAAGAAAAAAAAAAAAAAGAAAAACAGGGAGAAGACTCAAATCAATAGAATTAGAAATGAAAAAGGAGAAGTAACAACTGACACTTCAGAAATATAAAGAATCATGAGATATTACTACAAGCAAATCTATGCCAATAAAATGGACAACCATGAAGAAATGGACACATTCTTAGAAAAGCACAACCTTCCGAGACTGAAATAGAAAATATAGACAGACCAATCACAAGCACTGAAAGTGAAACTGTGATTAAAAATCTTCCAGGACCAGAATTCTACAAAATATTTAAGAAGAGCTAACACCTATCCTTCTCAAACTCTTCCAAAATATAGCAAGGGGAGGAACACTCCCAAACTCATTCTAAAAGGCCACCGGAACCCTGATACCAAAACCAGACAAGGATGTCACAAAGAAAGAAAACTACAGGCCAATATCACTGATGAACATAGATGGAAAAATCCTCAACAAAATACTAGTGAACAGAATCCAATAGCACATTAAAAGGATCATACATTATGATCAAGTGGGGTTTATCCTGGTAATGCAAGGATTCTTCAATATACACAAATCAATCAATGTGATACACCATATTAACAAATTGAAAGATAAAAATCATATAATCATCTCAATAGATTCAGAAAAAGCTTTAGACAAAATTCAATACCCATTTCTGATAAAAACCCTTCAGAAAGTAGGCATAGAGGAAACTTACCTCAACATAATAATGTCCATATATGACAAACCCACAGCCAACATCATTCTCAATGGTGAAAAACAAACCTTTTCCACTAAGATCAGGAACAAGACAAGGTTGCCTTTTCTCACCACCATTATTCAACATAGTTTTTGAAGTTTTAGCCACAGCAGTCAGAGAAGAAAAAGAAATAAAAGGAATCCTAAATCAGAAAAGAAGTAAAACTGTCACTTTTTGCAGATGACATGATATATACATAGAAAATCCTAAAGATGCTACCAGAAAACTACTAGAGCTAATCCACAAATCTGGTAAAGTGGCAGGGTACAAAATGAATGCACAGAAATATCTTGCATTCCTATACACTAATGATGAAAAATCTGAAAGAGAAATTACGGAAACACTCCCATTTACCATTGCAACAAAAAGAATAAAATACCTAGGGATAAACCTACCTAAGGAGACAAAAGACCTGTATACAGAAAATTATGACACTGATGAAGGAAATTAAAGATGATACAAATAGATGGAGAGATATACCATGTTCTTGGATTGGAAGAATCAACATTGTGAAAATGACTATACCACCCAAAGCAATCTACAGATTCAGCAGAATCCCTAAAACTACCAGTGGCATTTTTCACAGAACTAGAACAAAAAAATTCACAATTTGTATGGAAACACAAAAGACCCCAAATATCCAAAACAATCTTGAGAAAGAAAAATGGAGCTGGAGGAATCAGGCTCCCTGACTTCAGACTATACTACAAAACTATAGTAATCAAGACAGTATGGTACTGGCACAAAAATAGAAATATAGATCAATGGAACAGGACAGAAAGCCCAGAGATAAACCCCCACACATATGGCCACGTTATTTTTGATAAAGGAGGCAAGAATATACAATGGAGAAAAGACAGCCTCTTCAATAAGTGGTGCTGTGAAAACTGGACAGCTACATGTAAAAGAATGAAATTAGAACACTCCCTAACACCATACACAAAAGGAAACTCAAAATAGATTAAAGACCTAAATGTAAGGCCAGACACTATAAAACTCTTAGAAGAAAACATAGGCAGAACACTCTATGACATAAATCACAGCAAGATCCTTTTTGATCCACCTCCTAGAGAAATGGAAATAAAAACAAAAATAAACAAATGGGACCTAATGAAACTTAAAAGCTTTTGCACAGCAAAGGAAACCATAAACAAGATGAAAAGACAACCCTCAGAATGGGAGAAAATATTTGCAAATGAAGCAACTGACAAAGAATTAATCTCCAAAATTTACAAGTAGCTCATGCAGCTCAATATCAAAAAACAAACAACCCAATCCAAAAATGGGCAGAAGACCTGAATAGACATTTCTTCAAAGAAGATATACAGATTGCCAACAAACACATGAAAGGATGCTCAACATCACTAATCATTAGAGAAATACAAATCAAAACTACAATGAGGTTTCACCTTACACCAGTCAGAATGGCCATGATCAAAAAATGTAGAAACAATAAATGCTGGAGAGGGTGTGGAGAAAAGGGAACGCTCTTGCACTCTTGGTGGGAATGTAAATGATACAGCCACTATGGAGAACAGTATGGAGGTTCCTTACAAAACTAAATGTAGAACTACCAAATGACACAGCAATCCCACTCCTGGGCATATACCCTGAGAAAACCATAATTCAAATAGAGTCATGTACCATAGTGTTCATTGCAGCACTATTTACAATAGCCAGGACATGGGAGCAACCTAAGTGTCAATCATCAGGTGAATGGATAAAGAAGACGTGGCACATATATACAATGGAATATTAGCCATAAAAATAAACGAAATTGAGTTATTTGTAGTGAGGTGGATGGACCTAGAGTCTGTCATACAGAGGGAAGTCAGAAAGAGAAAAACAAATACCGTATGCTAACACATATATCTGTGGAATCTAAAAAAAAAAAAGCAAATGGTTCTGAAGAACCTATGGGCAGGATAGGCATAAAGACACAGGCGTAGAGAATGGACTTGAGGACACGGGAAGGGGGAAGGGTAAGCTGGGACAAAGAGAGAGTGGCATGGACATATATGCACTACCAAATGTAAAATAGATAGCTAGTGGGAAGCAGCCGCATAGCACAGGGAGATCATCTTGGTGCTTTGTGACCACCTAGAGGGATGGGATAGTGGGGATGTGAGGGAGATGCAAGAGGGAGGAGATATGGGGATATATGTATATGTATAGCTGATTCACTTTGTTATAAAGCAGAAACTAACACACCATTGTAAAGCAATTATATTCCAATAAAGATGTTTAAAAAAAAAAGGAAAAAAAGGTAGAGGTCAAAGAGGAGAAAAATCATGAAGTAAAAAAATATATATATTAAAATCTATCTTTATTCTAAAGGGATGCATTTTGATGATATTGTTTTCATTTGTTATTTTCCTTTGATGATTCTGAAATTCCATCTAACACAAGTGATTACTAAGATAATTCATGTGGTCATATGCTGGCATCATCAGCGTCATATTCAAAAATTGTACAGTGTATCAGAGACAAAGCTCTCTTTATAATTTCATATGCAGCTAGATTTTTCAGAATCACTCTTACTTTTTAGGATTTTCTGATCCCTGGTCACTTATTATATTTTTGTTTCTTAAAGAGGACTTGCGGGCAAAGACTACATAACTGAGACTTGAATGTCCCTTAAGAAGAGATATATTTTAAATCTTTTCTTCACAAAATGGGCCTTGGATTGAAATCATTGCATTATTGCTTACTACCCCTCAATAAAACTAAAAAAAAACAATTTCCATGGGGCTTCCCTGGTGGCGCAGTGCTTGGGAGTCCGCCTGCCGATGCAGGAGACGCGGGTTCGTGCCCCGTTTCGGGAGGATCCCACATGCCGCGGAGCGGCTGGGCCCGTGAGCCATGGCCGCTGAGCCTGCGCGTCCGGAGCCTGTGCTCCGCAAATGGGAGAGGCCACGACAGTGAGAGGCCCGCATAACGCAAGAAAAAAAAAAAAAAAAAATCAATGAAAGAAAATGATAAATACTTATGTGAACTAAGTAACTAAGATTCAGGTGCTATTCATAAATAATACGCAGCTGGAAAGACATTAGTGGAGTAGAGAACAGATAATGTGAAGGCAGAGGACCTGGCTATAAATACAAGACAGTGAAGTGACCCTGGAAAATTTATGCAGCCCAATTTTCAATCTCTAAAGTGTAGATTTAAAAAATGGATTAACAGAGTTATTAAGGAAAGCATATAAATCTGTTCTATATGTTCTAAAGCACCTTACAAATGTTATTTACCTAATTATACCGTTTTTTTGTCCAGTGAGTATAGAAGTAGAGATCACTTAATTACAAAAATATGCTTCTTAGAAACGTCAAGGCCAAGAGGCAAACTTCACATTTCTCTTTAATATAAATAATATTTCAGTAAAATCTGAGGAGCTTGCAGTAAGGTCTCTTCATATTACATTATTGTCATTAATGCCTATGAAGCTAATTAACTCTGAACAAGAGCATCCATGATAAAGCATGGACCATATTTAAGAGACATCATTTACAACCAAATAGCACCTGAACAAACCAGGTCAGATTCCAAGCCTTTCAGATACATAAGGTGATGAACTTCTCTGTGATTAAAGCTAATTTGGGTCAAGTTTTCTGTCACTTGCAATGTAATTAACAATCAATATTAACAATTTATGCCCTATACCTGTTACTAGCAAGAAAAAAAAAGCGTAGTTTATTTCTTGCTTGTTGCTTTCCTAGCTATCCTTCCTGGTATGCATTTCTCTTGCATATCTATTCTTGGCTCCTCCTAACTTCAGTCTATACAATCTTCATATCTAAAGTAAGTCACATGCTGTCAGAGACTTACTTATAAGGGATGGGTTATGCTTATCCATAACTAAATTGTCTCTCATGTGACCTGATGCTCAGAGTTACACTATTCTCATTTTAGCTTACCTACCTATAAGTTCCTTTCAACTGGCAAAATAAAAATACACTTTCAAATCATACTCACAGCATACTTTCCTGTTTCTGGTTTACAGTTCAATTATACCATATCATCATAGCTGTCTTTTTCCTCACTTGTACTTTTATTCTCCAAGGGTATTTTGTTTTTTTACATTGTGGAGCCCTCTTAGGACAGCATTCCGATATTATGTTCTTACTGGATCCTTTGGAAGACGTGCTTCCACTGCACTGGGTTAAGTGCATTTCCTTTGTTGAGTGGCAATAGCAACCTCACTTAAGGAATTAAGCTTTTCTTTTCTTCTCTTTCTTTCTTTTTTTTTTTTTTTTTCCTTGCGTTATGTGGGCCTCTCACTGTTGTGGCCTCTCCCATTTGCGGAGCACAGGCTCCGGACGCGCAGGCTCAGCGGCCATGGCTCACGGGCCCAGCCGCTCCGCGGCATGCGGGATCCTCCCGAAACGGGGCACGAACCCGCGTCTCCTGCATCGGCAGGCGGACTCCCAAGCACTGCGCCACCAGGGAAGCCCTCTTTTCTTCTCTTTCTAACAGCACCAGCAGGATGCCTTCTTCTGAAAAACTGAGTACCTGGCATATGGAAAAATCAACTATTTGTAGTAAAAGCTTGAGGCTTCTGACGACTTTTGTGGGCATCCCGTATAAATTCACTAGGTTGGAATTAACAGGTTTGTCCTTGCATAAATGAACAGAAAGTCTGCAAAGTAATTCTCTGCTAATCAGGGCAGATTAGTCTTGGATTCTACTGACATGGAAAGATTCTAACTGGCCTCCAGCCTAAGGACTAGTAATAATTATATTACCGTGGATTAGAAAGTATCAATATTTATATCCCTTTGTAAGATGTAATCTTTATTTAAAATCTCATATCTAAATTTCACCCAATATTGTAATACTATGATTATTAACATAGTTTTGGACTTGATAAATATACACCTTCTTGTCTGGAGGCTGAGCATAGCCGTAGTTAAGAAATATATCCCATTAATCTCTCAGTTTTTGAAACTCCTGAGATGTTCTTATCCTATACCTGTCATTTAATAATGTTTAGTAATTAGCAATAGCTTTATTTTATACATCTATTCAATAATGTATTTATTGAGTACCCATTACTGCACTAATCTTGAACTAAATAGTAGAGACATAATTATGTGAAAGGGGAAGATGAGGCCCCTCTCTTTATGGAATTCATGTTCTAACAAATATTCACACAAAGATTGCTTGAAGTTCAGAAAAGTGCAAATACTATGCAACTATAATATATTAATTATTGTTAAAATATATAACCAAGGCACAAGTTACCTATGCATGTGGACCTTTAAAAATGATCATTGGAACACTTTAAATATCTTGCAATTTTATTTGTTAATTATACCTCAGTAAACGTGGGAGGGGAGTGGAGTTCATCTGAATGCTTTTTAGTGAGAGAATAAGTGGTGTTTCGTATCACATCAGGCATGATGGGATAGTTTTAATCAAGCAAGCAGTAAGAAACTCAAAGCATCAGAGTAATTCAGGAAAGGAGAATAGCTAGAAGCAGAAAAAGAAAACGTCTTATTTTCCTTTCCTTCAAGGTGCTGTACAACGCTAATATTTAGAAAACCTGGAAGAAAATGCAAAATAAACATGTCATTGTAGTGTCACTTCTTCTTTGAAATATTCTTCTAAAATGTAAACTGACTGTTGAAATGTAAAACACAGGCCAGAATTAAAACCCTGAAGTTTTAAAAAAATTAAAGTAAAAAAAATTAAAGTGCTAATTAAAAAACTCACCACACAAATTAAATCAAATAGATTTGCCATCAGATGAGAACTTACCACTTTTCTATGTCTCTTAAGTTAGCTCTGAGTACAGAAATAAATACTAGCCTCAAGGAAGGAAATGATCAAAATGAATGAAGTATATGTAAAGACATCTGACATATTTGCCTTTGCAATTATGAGAGACATCCAATTAAATAAGGCCATTTAGAACTTGATAAAGCATCATTGGTTTCAAAATGTGGAAATGATGAACTCATAAAAGAAGCTCTGAAATCAATCAGCCATCCAATTAATCAATAAATTAACTGAGCAGTCTCTTTCTTCACCCTTACCATATTTCTCTTTCAATACAGATGGGTGTATTTTGAGGAGTAATTTTTGAAGAGAGAAATGACAATTGTTTGACTTCTATGGAGTAATAGTAATTAGATAATCAGGGAAAGGCAGAGATAGTGGCTCCTATTACAGTGAGCATTTGTCCAAAAGATGCAGCTGTACATGCCCCACTGTCTGTAATCTTGGAATTTAAAAAAATGTACACACTGCTATATTTAAAATAGATAACCAACAAAGACCTACTGTATAGCACAGGGAACTCTGCTCAATACTCTGTAATAACTTAAATGGGAGAATTTGAAACAGAATAGATACAGGTATATGTATAACGGAATCACTTTGCTGTACACCTGAAACTAACACAACTATAATATAAAACAAAAATTTTAAAAATGTAAATGATGACCAAGTTCAAGAGTACTGGTTTGCACTTTGAAGTTTATAAACTGGCAATCATGTTATAGGATAATGTACAAATGCAGGGGGAGGGGTTTGTTTTTGAATATTTGCCCTCAACAATGACAGAGGAGAAATCTACATGAAGTTACTCATTAGTTTAATCTTCAAGAACATTTCGAGTCCATCTTATCTGTTTTTTAAAACTGCTGTTATGAAGTATTTGTATATCCAGAGGAAGAATAAAGTTTCAACTATTTGAAAATTAAGCCTATTTTTTAAAAAACTGTACTTTAGTTAACTTGAAATTACTAAAATTTAACTACCCACATACTGTCAAAATCAAATATAAATAAGCACTATTGTGTACAGAAAGTTATAGTAGCAACTGTGGTCCTTTTATTTTCTTTTATCCCTTTATATCAATTATGAAATAATTCCTGTCTGTGCTTATAAATTCTTCTGCTGGATTTATAACATATAAATTTACAACTATTTTTGTGCAAAGTTAAAAATCATGTTAGAATTTTTCCCATCATATAACATTTGAAAAGGAAATATTTTAATATGATGGATGTAAGTACCATTTAAACAAAAACAATTTATTTAAAATAATTTAAATTGTTACACTTTGGAATATTTAATTCAAAAGGATTTGCCTCTTTGAATAATTAAATGTATCACTTTAGAACAGAATTTCCACAAAACTATATATACGTGTGTGTGTGTGTGTGTGTGTGTGTGTGTGTGAAATGTCTTCAAAACTTGAGGATCTTTTAAGTCTTTGCCTAAGTAATTAAAAGTATTATATAAACTTTCAAAAAATTAATTAAACATTTTGTACCATTAGAGATCAATTATATGTCACAGAAACTATAAGTTAGATTATTTGAGTCATGGCAAGTGCAATGGAGAAGTTTTGAAATATGCAATATTAATGAAATTAGCTTAATATTATCTATATATCTCTATAGATATCATGTTATCTTCATAACAACCCAAGGAGGAGAAGTCATTAGACCATATTCACATTCTCTAAATAGTGGAGCTGCTATTTAAACTCAAGAAGTCTGATTCCAGTGTCAAGCATGGTGTGTGTATACATATTATGGAAAGTAGAATCATTTATAAGCCGTATCTTAATAAAAAGTGGAAAGGCTTGATGTTAAATGGAGGTGTTCCAAAGTGCTAATAAGCAGGCCTAGACTGGACTATTATCTCAGCTAAGCCTCACATTTCATAGCCAAAACTTTACCTACACATATCAGCTGCACAAATAACAAGCACAAAGGAGGTCCTCAAAAACTTTTTGATTAATCGATAGTAAGATTTAAATAGCCTTAGTTATCTTGGTAGGTGGAACAATCTATAAAATATTACTGATGTAAAACCAGTCAAAAGTTGCTAACTTACTGATATATAAGTTAACCCATTCTATGTAACAATAGACAGGTGGGGTTGCTATAGACAGCAAGATTGTGCATGATGTAAAGAATGCAACATTGCATTTCTGATAAAAATAGATCAAAATCACGCTTCAGGTATTGCAAGAGGTCTTATCAGTAAAAGATACAAATTATAAACTATATAAAACAGGTGACAGTGCCCTCTTGAGGACACTTTTGAAATTTGACACCAGTTACCTATCTAAGAATTCTTCAGGTAAATTGATGTTCTTTTCCATATCCTGGAATTACTGCCTTTTATTTTTACAATTTTAAGAAAATACAATGCAATGAAAGGACTATTCAGGTTGACTCCTCAAACTTTTCCTGAGAAGGTAGGCTTTGTAATATTATCAAATTTAATGCAAGGGTACAGAGCTGGTGTAGGTTAGGTTTCCATAACTATAGGAAAGACATGATTCAATAATTGAACACATAGAGAGCATTATGGCTTGGTACTGAGGATTTCAACCAAAAATGTTTTATGAACATATATCCGTACCAAACTATAGTAAATCCAGAATTGCATTCAACAAAAGATTCTAAATATGATAAACTTGCATAAACTTACCATTCTGCTTATAATGCCATGACTTCTAACAGAAAGAATATAATAACCAGTCTCAATGTTTTGTGAAACACTTAATTTAGTTCTTTGGTCTAGAACCTTTATGTTCTTAGAAGTGAGAGTGCCCTCTGGCTCCTCATGTTGTCCCCTGGACACACATACACATAGATACACCAACACACCTCCACACACACACACACACACACAATGTACATTCCTTCCTTAAGTCTAACATCATAGAGGGTTTGCAATCAAAATACAAATACCCATGAAACAACTCTGGAGTAACCTAAAAAAAAAAAAAAAAAAAAAGCCAAAAAACAAAGCAGCCTAAGTTTTATCAGAAAGACAGGGATTCAGAGAGTCCATTTGGAAATCTTCTTAATCAGAAATTAAGGAAGCAAGAAAAGTCAAATGCTCTAATGGATTTTCTTTCTTAAAATCACAGTGATTCCTATGTGTCACTGTGTGTTAGAACAAATTCATAAAATGCTTGGAAATTCCAAGTCATTCATTTATGGATTAGCTTAGTTCCTGAAAAATCTAGCTGGTTATTCAGATTCCTTTTAGACCATAAATGAGACAAGTAAGAGGTGAAATAAAAACTAAAATAATATTTTTAGGGGTGACTCTCTAAACCTTGGTGGTAGCTGGATATTAACTCTGAGGAAAGGAAGTGAGGGCCAAAAAGCCACTGCACTTTCTCTGCTCATTTGTGTTTCAGCTCTGGAAGAATGACAAATATGTAAAAGAAACTAACCTTACAAAGAAAAAAAAAAAGAAAGAAAGAAAAAGAAAGCAAGCTACAATGGATCTCATATTTATTTTGCCAAGAAACTAAGCTTACTGAAAATAACCAATTAATTAACTTAGAGATTCTTTTGTAATTGTTTGTTAAAACACCAAATTATATAACTAAGACCATGAACATAGTTTTGTTGTTTCAACCTTAGTAGTTAGTAATTACTCCGTAGCTTACAAGTATGGTAGTAATTTATTATCTTATAGTAAACAATCATTATCTTTGAAAATTCAGATAACATATATAAGATTCAGAATCTTTGGCCCCTTAGCATGAAGAAACACAGAAGTATCAATCAAAAAACATCAAAACAGTGTGTTGCTGGTCTGTTTTATGTGTTCTGTTGACAATTAAATTAAGAAAGAAAATGAGAAGAGAAAAGGAAGCATAATATATTTTTGTCACAGAATCACTATTATTATACAAATATGGGATGTGAAATTAACTATATATTGATGTAAAAAAAGGTACAGTTTTAAAATGTGTCCCAATAGCGTTATACCCTCTGACTTTTTTCTGCACAGCCTTGAACAAAAATTCTGGAATCCACTTTGTTAATGCTGAGAACACTTGGCCTTCTGTACAAACTGCAAATTTCTTACCACCCACCCCCCAAAATGTGGAATCAGTCATATTCCATTAACCCTCTCATTATTTTGTCTCAATGGCAGGCACTGCTGTTATTTATTTACTTACTTATCTATTTATTTCTTTATTTAAATTGGCAGAATTGGCTATTAAAAAGAGTGCTGCTTTCAGGCATGAATTCCATTTGAATCTGCCATCTTCTCTGCTTTCTCTTATGATTAGACATCCTTAGAGAACTATAAAGTACATCCAACAATCTCCATTTTCTCATCTCCCGTTCAATTTTAAGCTCCTTACAGGTTGACCTATGTCTTTATCTTGCCAGAGTTGTTCCCTTGACGGGTTTACAAGGATCTACTTTATAAACTCAACAGCCTGTTCAGACCTCTTAATCTTCTGAAAATACTGAGACAGGTGAAAACTCCTTGGCCTTTGTGACATGATATTTTTTGATTTTCCTACTCCAAATATTCCTGTTGTGTCAGACCTTAACCTCTACCCACCCCCCCCACACAAGCTTAACCGTTCTCCATAATATTTTTCTGTTCCTCTCTGTAATAGTTGTTTCAGAAATGCCAT
Source organism: Lipotes vexillifer (assembly GCF_000442215.2). Lineage (NCBI taxonomy): Eukaryota > Metazoa > Chordata > Mammalia > Artiodactyla > Lipotidae > Lipotes > Lipotes vexillifer. The sequence continues at coordinate 1,207,152 of NW_006790452.1, read as the reverse complement.
GGCTTTAAAACATCACTTCCATAAAGATGGTTTGTGTATTTCTAAATTTACCTTTGTCTTACATTCTAATTCTTTATTCTCCCCCATCTCCCTATTTTCCTGGTCATCTTCCTATGTTTAATGTATTTTAAGTGCCTCAAATATCATGTCAGAAATTAAATACACCAATGCCTCCATAAATCATTCCTCTGTTTTCTGTTCCTTAAATGTTTTAATGGCCCTCAGATCTCCAAGAATGTTTTTGTAAACCTCTCTTTAATTTGTCTTCTCATAAAATTAGCTACCACACTTTGTACATTTTATTTCTTAATTATCTTTCTTATATTAACTTCTGCTGCTGCTACCTTGTTTCATGCCTTTCTAATGGAAATATTGTAATTGCATTCTAAATAGCCTTCCTCTTCCTGCCTTTCCTCACTCTACTTTATTCGGTCTATTGCTGTCAGATGTTACCTGCCATGGCATGTAAGTTAAAGTCTGGTCGTCTTGAGCTGACATACAAGACCTCATATAATCTGGCCCAATTTTACTTTTCCAATAGTTTGTGTGCCCTGTGATCATTCAATTGTAATATTAGTTGACACAAGTTTAGTGTTTTGTTCACCTTTGTTCATCTTTCAAAGCTATTCCTACCTATTGGAATGCCTTTTCTCAATGTTCATATATCCAAATTCTTTTTATTTTTCCCTCTGAATACCACTTACTCTCCGAAAGTTTGTTTAATCCTCTGCCATAAAGACAACACAAGAGGGCTTCCCTGGTGGCGCAGAGGTTGAGAATCTGCCTGCCAATGCAGGGGACACGGGTTTGAGCCCTGGTCCAGGAAGATCCCACATGCCACGAAGCAACTAAGCCCGTGCACCACAACTACTGAGCCTGCACTCTAGAGCCCACGAGCCACACTACTGAAGCCCGTGTGACACAACTACTGAAGCCCACCCGCCACAACTACTGAAGCCTGCGTGCCTAGACCCCGTGCTCTGCAACAAGAGAAGCCACCGCAATGAGAAGCCCGCGCACCACAACGAAGAGTAGCCCCTGCTAGCCACAACTAGAGAAAGCCCGCGTGCAGCAACAAAGACCCAACGCAGCCAAAAAAAAAAAAAAAACAATACAAGAAACTCACACTACTTTAAGTCAGACATTTACACTAAGTTCTTTATGTGTATTATTTTGCTGAAGGCAATCTCTTTTTTCCTGTTATCCATCACTGAATATTATCTGTATTTTTCTTATGACAGTTGTTACACTTTACTGAACATCATATTTATTTTTGTGTAGTTTTCTCCCCCAAAAGAGTAAAATCTTTAAGGTCAACATCTATATATGCTCCTTCCCCAGTGCTTGTCACAGTGCTTCAAGGAAACTAATCTAGGAGTCAATTTACAGGTCTCCGCTTACATAAAACAACCTGCATAAAATATTCATAAACATGATACACACATACATATATATGCACACTCATACATATATATGATGGTTTTAATGAATTACTACAATACTATTCATCAACAAAAATAAAATATTCTTCATGCCATTGTAATTAACAATCGTCAACGCAACATACAAAGATCAAAAAGATTAGATACTTCCTTGGGAAAAGAGTCTTTGTGACGAGAATATCTGACTCACTGCTGTTACTTAAATAATTTGATTACAAGGGAAAGCACCACTAGGCTTTGATATTTTCTGTTTTTACCTAAAAAAACAGGGAGAAAGAAAGTGACAATCACTCAAACAAACATATGAATAGAAATCAAGCCTGAAACACTTGCACATATTCAAACATTATGAATGACTGAGTGCTCTGCATTTCCCCATCACTGAGAGAGGCTGCAGACTCAGCTGATGGAAACCTTAGTGACCTAACTCACTGAGCACGCTGTCAGTCAGGAACACTGGTATCTAGTCGCAGAGGGAGTGCCGCCTGGATTCACATGATTACCTTTTTGATTAACTTTCCTACTCCCATTGCTATCACTTGTCCCCTGTTGCACACAACTCTCTTGAAAGAAAAGATACTCAGTTCCATAAACAGAAAGTTTTTTTAAAATTTTGTGGTTTATTTTATGCCCCTTAGATAGCATTTATTTATTCCTTGAAATATTAAAGTGTGCTTTTTAAAGCAAAATTACATTTTGAAAAATAACTCAAATCACTCAGTGGCATTTCTACATCTTCTTCAACAGGAAGAAGCATATTGATTGGGCTAAAAAGCCACATAAGCAAATTGGAACAGCTTGTTTGAGGGGGAAATTGCTCTGCCCTAATGAAAATGTGAGTAACTAGCAAAGCAATGCCAACTGAAGCGTTGCTCTGCTTGGGGGCAATTCCTGTCTTTGTAGGACTGCTCAATGCCAGGGCCTACTGGACTTTAACTGGCATGCTCTGCTGTGCTCCTTCAGGGATTTTCCTAGAATTGTATGCCTTCTGTTATGCAAGAGTCCATAATTTGATTTTCACTTGCAAAGTTGGAAATTACAGCCATGATAATTAGTAGTGACCAGATTTCAACATGTTCAAGAAGGAGCTTGCTCTTTAAAATGTACTGAGTGAAAAAAAGTAAGGTGAAGAATAATAAAGTGCCAGAATCTGAATATTAACTCAATGTTCTGCTAAACAATTTCTATTACTCGTAAAGCATCCCTGGAAGAATAACCAAGCAAACAATTCTAATGGTAGGTAGAAAGTACCATAGACCAGGTAATTCCCTTGTGAAGAAACATATTTCAAAAGAAAATGTATATTGCACTATTTTTCTTTTCTTACGTAGTTGTAGAATTTCATCTTAAGTGTCCTATAAATGCATAAGCAAACAAAAAACAAAATCCCTAAAGAGTTGTTGTTCCAAATTTGTTTAGCATTATAGAATTTTTAAAGTTTAGTAATGAATATTACAATGCAAGCCTTGACAAATGGAAGTCAGTACTGTCAAAAATCATTTGAACATGTCCTTTCTCAGAAAGTTGAGAAAATTTTTCAACTTCTCTACCCAACTCTGTATTCCCATGTGCTTTTCCAGTTCAGGTATTTTCTCATCACACATGTCAGTTGAATGGAGACTCAGAGGAAAACACTTCATTACCAAGTGGCATATAATTTAGTTTTTCTTAATTTGACTTTTAATTTCCAAACCAAAAAAGTAAACAAGAGGCTATTTATCTGGGCAACTTGAGTCTTCAGTGACAGTAAAGAAGGTCATCATCTTTAGCTCAAATGATCTAGATCATGAGAACATTACTAAATTTTGAGGATGGTTGAGAATACAATGAGTAAAGACCTACCTAATGAATTGACCAAACACTAAATTTTTGCTTCATCTTGGTTTGGCCAACCTAACCTAAACTCAAGAAATGTTTCCAGTTTCTGATTAATGGTAGATATGCTCTATACACTCAAGTGAAATCCTCTATCATTTAATTTCAACAAATTCAATATACTAGAGTAATGTGAACTAAAGTGACTTAAATCACTATATGTGTACAAACTTTAAGTGAATATAATTTTATAGCAGCAAACCCATTAAAAAGCATTATTTCCTCTTATGAATGTCATACACAATTTGTTGAGCAAAAAATGACCAGACACAAAAGTTCACATCAGTATGCTTCTATTTACATGAAGTTCTAGAACAGGTACAACAAAGAGACAGTAATAAAAAAATCACAACAATAATTGCTAAGGTGGGTCAGGAAGCTGTGGGGAGGTATAGAGGGGAGATTGCAAAGAGGCACAAGGGAATTTCTGGAGATGATGGAAATATTTTATATCTTGATGGGGTGGTGGTTTTATCCATGTATATATTTGTCAAAACTCACTGAAACATACATTGAAAACATCTGTGCATTTAATTGTATGTTAATTATTCAAATTATATCTCAATAAAGCTAATTTATTTAAAAGACAAACATTCGGACCTGGCCATTTGCTCTTCTGATACAGAAGGTAACACCAGATAATCCTAGAACCCCTTTCAGAATCTCTGCTTATATCTAAGACCCTGATTTTTGAACTGAGGGCAAACTCTAGGTTAGGGGAGCATGAACTTAGTCTGCAACCCCTAGGAGTTCTGTCTGTTGTCTTGATAGTTGTGAAATCTACCTATCCTGCTTTGAGGATATAATCATCAAGCTGATTCTAATTAATTTTCTTTGCTTACAAGGAACTGTGGCTGAATTTTTTTCAATTATGAAGTGTGCTTACACACACACACACACACACACACACACACACACACACCAACAAAACATTTGGACAAAATAAGTCTTTCAATTGCTCTTCTAACAAAGTTATGATGTATAGAATCAAGGAATACTTTTATGTTATTCCAGAGATGAGAATAAAGGGCAGGAAGCAGAGAACATTAGGAGGAAGATTTGGGTCTGTAAAAAAGAGACAACAAAACCATAAACTGTAGACAACAGGCCATCCTACTTCAAAACATGTCCCCTCTTCTTGAGGGGGAAAAGCCTTCAACTGGCTTTCAGCCTTAGGGGCTCTAATTTTCACATCTGATGGTGGAGATGAACCTGATGAACACTCCAATATCCTCACACTTTCACAAAAATACAGTGAACTCTAAAATACTACAGACAAATGCCAAATTGAATCTATGATTTGGGTGTTTCAAACCACACTAACTGAGTAAAAAAGCTAGGATCTTTGATATTTAGGGTCAGTGATCCACATGGAAATGGTTTCACTGCTTTGGGGTAATACGAATAATGACAGTTCATATTTGTTTTGCACTTATGGGCAGGTGCTGTTCTAAGTACATTGTATGCATCATCTATTTTCTCTTTGCAAACACTCTATGTAGTAAGTTAGTATGATCATTCCTATATTACAAAGAATATTTAGCTCTGAGAAATTAAGTAGCTTTCTCAGGTTTAACACAGATTTGTAGTGGCGGTTGGATTTTTTTTTTTTAGAAGTATTTTATTTATTTGTTCATTTTTACTTGAGGTATAATTAATATTGGAGAAGTATTTTTGTTGTTGTTTATAGCACTTTATTTTCAGGTATAAACATGTTTTTGTTTTTTAAAAACTCCCTTCAAAACATGTTCATAAACAAGTTTTACATTAAACAAAGTTTATGCCATGTCTTAAGAAAAATATGCTTATAATTTGACAAAATGGGGTGAAAACACTGTCAAAAATCTCACTCTGGGGGCTAAAGGGGTAAGACACATCTACAAATATTTTTTTTAATGTTACAAAAGAACTTATTTACAAAACAGAAATAGACCCACAGACATAGAAAACAAACTTACGGTTACCAAAGGGGAAAGGAGGAAGATAAATTAGGATGGCGCTTGGATTTTAAAATACATATGCCATAGAATATTGCATAAGTGCATGCCTAGGATCATTGTTAGTTACAGCCAAGAACTGGAAATAATTCCAATGCCTATCAATAGAAGAACTGATAAATAAATTCTCACATAGATCTGCAATAATATGCTATGTAAAACTGAAAATCAGTGAACCACAACACCCATATCAACATGGATTAATATTACAAACTAAATTTCTGGTGCCTAAATCACAGAAGAATATACAAAGTATGAAAACATTTACACACAACTCATAAATGGAAAACATAAAACAATATGTCTCGGGGGGATACATACCTATTTGTTAACATTATAATGAAAAATAAATATCAATAAACCCTATTTCTTTTCTATATTATAATTTCTTATTCTATCTCAAATAGTCCTCCAGCGAGTTTTTTGTTTATTTCGTTTATAGTTAAGCTTTTCACCACTAAGGAAAAAATCATATTTCTTGGTTTAATCTCCTACTTGATGATTCTAATAGCATATTTTAGTAAATGTTTAGGTTTATAATGATTAATGTAAGTAATTATTATAGTAATGTTTTAATGTAAACTATCAGAAGCCAAGTGTACAGAACAATGCTTTAAAAGACTTGTACCAAGTTCCTTTGCTAGTGATAAATGTCATTCAAAGGCCTGATCTAGACTGAGTTACTAGATATCAATTTACTCTAAATTTTTCCCCTGGCTCAAGTAGCTTGGCTAAACCGTTGAGAACACTCCTCTTCTCGTACCTTATAATTTATTCTCTACAACAAGATCTCTGCTTTGACCATACTTCTAGAATTGCAGGTCAGGCTTGCTCTCAGAAGTCTTGGCCTGGGCCCCAACCATCTGCTGCCAGACATTATTGAATCCATTTACTTGCCTGCATAAATTCTGAAAATTGCTTGTTTCCATCTTCCTTTGTCAATGAACTCTGATCATCAGCCATGAAACACACATTGCCTGTCATCTACCTGTTGTCTGATTGAGCCACTGTCTCCTTTTATCAATATACTTTCATGATATTATAGTTCATCTGGGTTTCTACCATGTAAAGCAAACTCCATACTGCAAATGCTAGCCCCATAGCAGGGAAGTGGTGGGTGAAATGAGAGCTGCTTAAATACTCTCTGGAGTGCACTCTTCAGTCTTCTAGAAAAGAAGGAATAGGTTGAAAATATGACTGCATTCAGTATGAGAAAGTGAAATATTCACAACTAATGTCCTCTATAGGTATATTTTTCAGAACATTTCTTCAGTCGTTTAGTTGACCAAAATTTTGAGACTCTTCAATGTTTTAATCATTGAAAATATAGAAATTAATAACACATGGCCAATCTTCTCAAGGTGCTCACTAATTATTGTATGAGGAAAAATAATATAGAACTTGCCTAGAACAGCAATAGAAGTATGAACACAGCACAGTAGGACCAGGGGAACTTCCTTCCAGAACAGCTTGTGATATCTAAGCTGAATCTTGAATAAAATCAATAATAGCAAAAAAATTAGCAAATAATTACTATTTATCTACTATTTGTCAATAATTGAGTGAAATGATTTCTAAATATTATTTAATTTGCAAGCAATTGCTAGGTTACATTTCATTCCCAACATACAGCTGAAGGAACTGAAATTCAGATTGGTAAAGTCTTCAAGGATGAAGAATAGGGCATTGAATGGGACAGAGATGGGAGTGGGACAATAAAATCAAATTAGATAATTAAGGATTATATAAAGTTAATTCAAAAGGGGGGATGATGCTGACAAGTACAGGTTTCTGGTAACTGACTATACTGCTGAACTGAATGAATAAGCATTTTCAGAGCTCTAATGGAAAACCGATGAATTCATAAAAGTGTTAACAAAAGATCAAGATAAAAAAAATTTAATTACATGGGACTGAGTGAACTGATGAGGATGATTATAAGAAGTTTTGTGACTTTTTGTTTGAATAATAATAATAAAAACTCCCACAAGGACTCAGAGGCAAAAAATATACAAATCAATTTTCACTGCAAAGTAAAGGAGCTGTTACAGTGGAGGATTACTGGACTGAATGTCAATATTATGACATAGTATGAGTGTGTTTGGTGTTTGGTAATTACAATCATTGTTGCTTTTGTTGTGGTCATCCATTTACAATGCTTGGTGTCAGTTTATCTCTTGTAAAAATAAAATACAGTGTGTATGTGAAAAAACAAACAAAAAACAAACAAAAAAACAAAACAGGGATTATCTTTGAGTGATAGGATTATAAGTAATTTTCCCCTTTTTCTTATATTTTCAAACTTTTCTATAATAATATATACTGCTTTGATAATGGAAAAATATAAAGTAAGCACTAATTAAGTACACACACACACAAAAAGAAGAACATGATCTTAGAATTCTAATATTTGAATAAATTTAATTTTAGATACAAAAAAGAAAAAGGGGGGGGATGGAGAGGTAAAGGTGGTAATGAGGTATGGAATTTTTAAAGTTTTATTAATTTAGAGTTACTAGTGCAGTAGAGTGCCTTGCATGTAATAGATTATGAAGAAATATTTTTAATGAGAGAACAAGTATCACTTGGTTTACTCTCTAACTCAATTTTCTCCACAGTTTCACAATGTTGACCTCACATATATGTTAAAATGTTGGTTTAAGAATCTTTTGGAGATGGAACCTATTATTGCTACACTTCAACAACTATAATTTCTTACTTCTATCTTCACTGAAAAAGACAAAATAATACCGAGCAAAATACTGAGTAAGCAATTATATTAATTAAAATAATAAGAACATACAGCACATATTTATGCAAAAGACATTTATAATACCTTATCAAGTGTCTATCTTAGCATTTCCTAATGTTGTGTTCAAGGAATGAAAAGCATATGAATCCATACAACATTTTTGCTGACAGTGAAAAATCAAAGGTGAAAGTCCACTTACAATTCTTGTGAACATTGAATGATGTATGCCAAGGAAACATGTATCACTATCATAAACATTTTACTAAATGTGCCAAAAATTATATACAAATATCTTAAGATCATTTGAATGCCAAGAAAACCCTTCCACATTCTCAAGAAACTTTAAAGAAAGCACATTTTAACATAATAAACTGCTTCCCATTTTCCTCTATTAAATGATTATCTGATGTCAGATACTTGTCACTTAGTTATAGCTTAATTACATGGCAGCATCACCATTTGGGGAATTATATTGTAATGCCATGCTCACGTAAAGTAATTTACATACCACCTGCTCTTTGGTTCAGTGGATGACATCAGCCACTGCAAATGCAGAGAGGGAACATGTTAGTAAGAAACATAGATGTTCTCTGAGGTCATATTGAATTGATACTACAGAATAAGCTAGGACAAGTGTCTCCCTTACTGGAAGGGATGACCATGTTTTCTGCCACAAGAGACACAGATTCCTAAAGAACCTCATCTGTCACTCAGTGAAAAGTGACCTGAATTCTCATTTTTTTCTCCAAAAATCCACTTTGAGATATCAGAAAAGCTGTTGATTGTCTATGCCCCAGTCTCCCTGCCTCAGAGTTGAGGATACAATCTTCCACATGGCAAGGGTGTAATTAATTAAGGTGTAAGCATTTTCCAACCTGTGGATGAAGGTAACAGGTGCAAATTACCATTTGAAAGAGTGATTCATGTCACCAAGACTAACTGTTGACTAGGGAGGTTTAAATCAACCCTATTTGAAGTTCTTTTATTTTAAAAATGCTGACAGAGAATCCACACTTACATACATCATTGCACAGATAAGACATGCTCCCTGCCCTCTGGATTTGCCATTTCAGTGAAACAGATGGCAAGATTGTAGAATGAATGTGGAAGCAGTGGGCAGGGAAATGACGATAGATTTTTTACAACTCTAAAAATGTCCTGAAATGGAATTACCAGCAGGTAGATGACACTTAGATGATGGCAATTTCTAAATTCAGATGTTTATACAATTTTTTTTATATACAAATTTATGAAAAGGCACTGAGCAGCTAGGCTTCAGTTGTTCTCATTCTAAAAATGCATTTTAAAGATAGGCATCATCATTCATGCTAATATTTACAATGAAGTGTGAAAATCAAATACCTAAATATTTTAATGTACATGTTGTTGGTTACATCATAATGATTGTTAAAATGTATTACTAATAATGAAAAATTAGTTTCTTTTTTTAATTAAATAAGAGGATGTAATTTTCTGTGAAGAGAAGTATATAATGTAGTGCTTCTGAAGCCCAGGTCCAGTTTTATGTGACATAGGGGAAGAGATAGGAGAAAGGGAAGGTGATAGAGCATCATGGTAAATGAGCAACTGATGAAAAAGAAGTTTTTCCTTAAACTGTGAAGATGCCATTTACCAAAAAGGAAAGAATATTCAAGAAGCTTCTAGGGGGGAGATTTGATAACCCAACTGAAATGGTAGAACAGACTTAAAAGTCAGAGTTTCAAGAGGGAGAAATTGATCAGGATGAGGGCAATTAGGGCAAGATAGGGTTGAGTTGGACTTTTGCTTAATGGGATAAGTCTAGAAAGGTTTCAACATAAAATATTGTAAAAAGCAATGGAAAAGCTAGCAACTCAAGGTTGAATATGAAAGAAGAGGTGTGAGCTTTAGGAAGCAGAGGAAGTGGGAACACAGAATTGGACGGAAAGCTTGTAAAACTGGGTGAAAATTATTTCCTGCGATTATTAAATTGCCTATGTAAGTAAGCGACTATGTCTAAATCAAAAGAATTGTAGAAAATTTATTTTAATATCTCGAATTGAGTTTCTGAAGCCAATGTAGATTCCAGTTCTATAATATGATGGAATTGGAGTTAGCTTCTAGAGGCAAATTCTACAGTAAAAATAATCCTCTCTGATGCTTCTCCTCACCCCATATCCATTTTTGCTAATTTCTTTTTTTTTTTAATAAAATATGCTGAAACACCACTTTTATCCTATGAGTAAGGGATTCCCATTCTTAGTATTTTTTTTCCTCAGCAACGTTGGAAAAGACATAATTTCAAACAATATTTTCTGGCTCTCTTAGGTTGCTGCACATAATCTGAGAGATTAAGTGGTGCATGTTAGTGTAAGTTACCATCTGCGAGGCCCACTGCTGAGACTCATAGAAATACATTTCTATTGGCTTTACACAGTATTAAAAAAATAAAGAGTGGACTAACGAAACTTAAATGTCATTCTTATTTTTCATTTTATGTTTATACTTTGTATTTTGGGGAAACTGTCTTCTGGAAAAAAACATATAATATTACTTTAAAATGACTCATTCTATAAACATTTTCTGAACGCCTGCCAACACATTGGGCATTGAGTTAACCTCTCTACCTATTCCAAAGTTACCTTCAATGGAAGACAAAAGAGGAATTACAAAAGAAAGTAATAAACACTATTATGAAAATAAATACCAAGAAAAACCCCGACACAGTCTTGAAGATAGGAAACAGCCGTTACATAAATCTATTTGTGATTTATTACTGTCCATTAAATAGATTCTAAGGTAAAACATCACTTTATGGCAAAATTCAGATCTTTCAACCTCATGAAAAGTGGATCATTTTAACATTTGAATTTTAGTTTTAAAATAATTTATTTTTCATTTACATGTGTAAAGATCAGATGTTCAAATTTATATGTATTATTTCCTAAACACAATCATATTTGTGTGTTGATAAAAGTTATCTTGGTTTTTGAAAGGGAATACGGGTCATACGAGAATTCTTTAGATATATGATGTTACATATAATATACACATACATAATTCTATAATTAGAGGCTAAACATTTTAAGAAGGGTGTATCATCTGATAAAAAATGTCTCTGATCTTAAGAGGTTGTTTATCATAACTTGACACATACAGGTAATTATAAACAAATAATTTTACTGAAGCAGATATAGTAAAGCTTTTTTAAAAGTTAATTGAAAATGAAATAAGCAACTATACATTTTATCTTGATTTTTTCTGATGTTGAGCAACAAAACTAGTTAGCCCTGCACAGATATTACACACTACTTATATATAATTAAAATAATCATGAAAATGCCATTAAAATAATTAAATATATAATGGATGAAAGTCATGCCAGAATCATGAAAGACTTAAGTAAGAATTCTAGCACTTATCTGAGGAAACAATCTCTTATTCTTTGTAAATAAGTTTAGAGAAAACTGGAACATAATAAGAACATTTTTCCAAGGAGTTATTTGACTGTTTCCAAATGTTCTGTTAATTTCTTACACTAAGAAGGGGAGAAATATTTGAAAAGAAAGATGCCTATTGAATATTTGAAATAATATTGTTTAAATAATGAAAGATATTTTCTACATTCTATTAATATTATGTCAGATGTGAAATATTTTTATTAGGTGGTATCAGGAAGGTGAATTAAGAAATTGAAATGCTTTAAATCGGCATTGAAATTTGTCGTAAACTCTCTCCAGCCTTCACTTGTTTTATACTCCTTTATACATACTATGTCTTTACCTCAGACAATTGAAACCATTTAGGATTTACCAAAGGTCTCAAGACTTGCTTTGTGAGTATTCTTCCATCTACCTGGAATGTTCTTTATTCCAGGGTTTCTCAACCTGGGCACTATTGACAATTTGGGCTGGATTATTCTTGTGGTGGACGGTCTTTTATTTTTTCCCTCCTTATTCCAATAAACATTTCTATTTTCACAGTTGTACTGATGATAGATTTCTTTTGTACTCATCTTTAAACTTCAGTTGCATTTTTAGCTTGAAACCTATAAAACTATAAACTATTTTAGCTTGAAACCTATAAAACTATAAACTATAAAACTATAAAACTATAAAACCTATAAAGTGTTATTTGCAAAATGTGAACTATATATATACCTTTTCTTAGAGGTAAAAACACATAAAGAATATGCAGGCAAAGTGGGGCCACATCTGGGGATTACATAACAATTTAGCCCTGTGGCAGCCACTATAATATCTGGGAAAGCAGAGAAAGCAAAAACATAAGAAAATGACCCCCAAAAAAGTAACTGAATTTCTGTCTTCCCATCACTTTCTATGGATTGAGGCCAGTCCTCAGATACTTGTTAGTAGACTATGCTCATCCTACTTGGCTGAACAGGGATGAGCTGCGACCAGTGGTTATAGGAACACATTCAGGTAGGTATAATTAGAGTTCTGACACAAGGCCTGAATGAATTCAACATTACACACCAGTGTATTTGTATATGCATAGAATTTATTAATTAAAACATACAAAAAACCAACTTATTTAAAATAAAATAATACAAGTAGTAGATTCTCCACGTTCTACATCCTAAAATTGCTGCAATTTGTCCATCTCCTCTCGGTTCTCTAGATTCATCTAAGAATGGTGCTAACTCTTCAGAAATGCTGGGTGTCTTAGAATTATATTCATTTAGACAAGGAAGCAGAAACCATCTTTTCACCCCCAAGCTCATGACCTTTGGATTTGTCATGTCTACCCTCTTAACTCTTTCAGATTACCTAACCCTTTATCCCTAGTTTTTGGACTCATGAACAGCTTTTTCTCTGTCATTGTCGCCTGGCAAAGTTTATTCTTCTCTGAGAATTCTAATTCAAAAGATATGGCTTCTGTCTTTCTTATTTATGCTTACGTCAGGGTTACATCTTCTCCCTGCAAAAATATCTTTAGAGAACGACCTCTATTTATCAAAAATATTTTATTCATCCAGCAAAAATAGATGATGAATAAACAGTAAAATGAATATGTTCTTTCCACTACACTCTTCCAGTAGCCTCTCAGCCTACTTCTCTTGTGGATCCTGTAAATTATAGGAGGTTTAGCAGCATCCTTGACCTCTACTCACTAAATGCCAGCTTCAGTCCCCCAGTCGTGACAAATAAAATTGTCTCCAGACGTTGCCAAATGTCTTCTGGAGGTGGGGGGAAGGGGATGCAATTTAAAATGGCCTCCTGTTAAAAATCACTCTTTAATCTCTTCATATATACTTGATTAAATCTCAACCATCATTCTCCTTTCAGACGTAGATCAAATATAATCTTTACGTCCTCCTCATGCTACTAATCACTTGTATAATATTCAAACAACCCCATTCTTCTTTATTATAAGTATTTATGGCCAAATCTTATCTATGTCACTATGAAATCTGGTTTAATGCTGGAATCATGCATTTTCTTCCTTGGTGTCTCCAGGAGGGCTTTATCCCAAGACACACCTCTTATTTCCTCAGAAAGTGACAAATATTTGTTATATAACAGTCAATATTACTATCATCCCCATATTCTTAGCCTCTACATCACTGTTTGTGCTATATATTTTGAAAATGTAAGCCATGATTAATATTAATCAATCTGAAGTATAATACAGGCAAGTTCTACTCCCTTTTATTGTTTAAAATTTGAAAGTTAGTTTTGCTGTTGAATTCAGTAATGGTCTTTTTGTCTTTTCTCTCTGCAGATAAAGTTCATTTCTAAACAAATTAGCTTTTCAATTACTGCTACTATGCCATAAGTAATTAGAACTCACTGAAACTTTCACAGTCATTTTTTTTCCATTGTTCTTTTCTAGGCACCAACAACTTAAAATAAGATAAAATTATGCCGATTATGATTTTTAAAAAAATATATGAATAAAAAATGTAACTTGGATCTCAGCCTGAAGACAAATAATTCGAATAACAAACTTCAACTGTCTTTTTCTTTCTGTCCTTCTCTCTTTTTTCTTTCCAAGTCTGTGGTTAAGCCTTGTTAGTGTTTGGATAGGATTCTTAAATACAAAACTTTGTGTTATTATAGATAGTATAGCAAATAATTACGTCTTGCTCTATTATTTGTGAGAAAGCATAATATCCTAGAACTAGGTTGCCAATTAAGGCCTAAAAGGGAAGACTAACAGAATGAATGAAATTTTGAGTCAAATGGAAAATCAATGGTCAGGCAAGTCTGAAAAACATGAGGTGGGCTGGTAGAGTGATGCTTTTAGCCCTCTCCCTCTTGAAATTGACACAAGTGAAGGATGAGTGCTCCTGGGTTCTCTAGCTCCAGGGTGAGGCCCTAAGGAAGACAAAGCAATTTGAGGATACAATGAAGAATGGCTGAGATGATGACAAGGCTGGGACTTACTGGACCCTCAAATAAAACGGCGATCTTGAACACCCCATCTCACACACACACACACACACACACACACACACACACACACACACTACCCAGACTTAGCTTATTCTCTCAATCATAGTCAGAGGTACTGAATTCACAGTTGGCAGCTCAGCATTGGGTTCTTCAGGGAGCTGATTCATTCATGATTAGAAAATTGGACGTTTTTTCTTTTATTTATTTATTTATTTATTTATTTATTTAATTTATTTTTTTGCGGTACGTGGGCCTCTCACTGTTGTGGCCTCTCCCATTGTGGAGCACAGGCTCCGGACGCGCCCAGCGCTCCGCGGCATGTGGGATCTTCCCGGACCGGGGCACGAACCCGTGTCCCCTGCATCGGCAGGCGGACTCTCAACCACTGCGCCACCAGGGAAGCCCTGGACGTTTTTTCAAGACTTAGTAGAACTTAGCTCCCAGTGTAATGAGTTTTTTCTTTATTTTAAAACTACTTTTGCATTAGTCTTTGTTTCTCTTTTTGTTTTTTTTTGTTTTTTTTGTTTTTTTGCAGTACGCGGGCCTCTCACTGTTGTGGCCTCTCCCATTGCGGAGCACAGGCTCTGGACACGCAGGCTCAACTGCCAAGGCGCACAGGCCCAGCCACTCCATGGCATGTGGGATCTTCCTGGACCAGGGCACGAACCCGTGTCCCCTGCATCGGCAGGTGGACTCTCAACCACTGCACCACCAGGGAAGCCCTGTTTCTCTTTTTTTATGCTCATTAACTACGTAGCCACCAAGGTCTGTCTCTACTAATATATGACCCTTAGGGATCAAGTTCTTATGCTTAAACCCCAGCCTAGAGCTTAGGGCCCTGGTATTTGGTATCAGACCTTCATTATAAGCCTATCTGCCTGCCTGGGGTTTCCAGATATTGCCCAGGTTCCCAGATATTGCCCAGGTTCCCCATCCCAGCATTCTACTCACTTGTTAGATTTCTGCACCATGTCATCTGGGTTAAAATATGAATTAAGAGTGGTAGATCTAAGTTGCAAACCCAAATATGTCTGAATTTGAAGCTCTCTATTAATTTCCTTTCTAGACCCAGGAGCCCAGGCTTGCTAGTGCTGCGCCCAGGTACTGCTATGTTTCCCTGATAGTGCTGGAGTATTATCCCCTTAAGGCCCTCAGCAATGCCTGCAGATATCATGTCTTCATGCTCTGCTTGGGATCCACCCCAAAGAATTTGCTCTAGATTCCACTGACTCCCATCTGGAGAGACCTACCCTAGACATCTGGATATCTAGAACATTTCTGACCCTGTTTTCATATTTGAGACACACAGTCTTTAGAAGAAGACCACCATTTTTACTTTACGATTAGTTAATAGTGCATTAATTAAAATAGGCATAATATTTCTACACAAAAAAATAGACTTACATGCTTTTAACTTGGGTAAATTTGCTGGTGATGCATTAATATGCTCTAGTTTTTTTTTTTTTTTCTGGTCACATAAACACACCAATGATTACAGCAAAATGAATTAATAAGGCCTTCAAAATCAAAGATATATTTAGTATTTGCTGCCTTTCAGGGGGTAGAAGATAAAATTTTGTAACCCTCAATGAAAATTACTGCCACCTGTACCTAATTACATTTCTACAGCCTTGCTTTATTAGCTGTTCTGGGTATAGTCAACTATCAAAATAAATCAAAGCCACACAGCCACTTTGGGGTTGCTTCTGACCAATGGGGTAAGTTATGTTCTGTGACATAAGGATTTTTTTTCTATTTTTTCCGTACATATTACACTTCCCAAATCTTCAGATTATTCTACAATGAGCGTTTAGTTCTTTTTGAAAGATTAACACATTTCTCAATGTTTTTCATCTCATATGTCCCCATTATGAAAAACTGTAGTTTAAGTAAGGCTATAATTAAAACATCTAGTTAAATAACTCTAATATTAATCCTGAATTTTTGATAATTTTGTTTTTGTTTTTGTTTTTGTTTTTGTTTTGCGGTACGCGGGCCTCTCACTGTTGTGGCCTCTCCCGTTGCGGAGCACAGGCTCCAGACGCACAGGCTCCACGGCACGTGGGATCTTCCCGGACCAGGGCATGAACCCGCGTCCCGTGCATCGGCAGGCGGACTCTCAACCACTGCGCCACCAGGGACGCCCAATTTTGGATAATTCTGAAGTGAAATATTTATCTTATTCCCTTCTGTTTTAAAGGAGATTTTCACATTTAAATAATCAAATTTGAGTGCAGTGTACTGCATGAACATCAAAACAAGAAACAAACAGGGATTTTAAAGACCATACCTAAACCCTTTCATTCTAAGAATATCCCTGTTTATATCACTACAGGTCATCTCAACTTTTTAATATATGCTAATGTACTGAAGCCTCGTTGGTGGATGTTATATTTAGCTGCTCAAAGTCAGTATCATATAAAATAAATAATTTGACTTGACTCTAGAAAGTAAGAAAACTTTCTAGAGTACTTCTCATATTTTAAAAGAAAAAAAAATTAAAACTAAAAGTTATAAAAGGCATTAAATGATCATGGCCATTAATAAGTCATCCATATATAAAAAAGAATTGCTATACCTAAAGTTCAATTGGCTAATTTAATTTCCACAGGAAATACAAGCATTTCTATAATGAAATTGAATCGATGATAAAATACCAATAAAAAGTAGCCAGCATTGATACAAAGCAGGTTTGCTCACATTGTAAAAGGTTGCAAACTACAATTTCAAAGGAGTCTACAAACAGAACCATGTTTCCCTTAATAATACATTTTAATAAATATATACTTACATATATATAACTATATATGAATATTGTGCATGTATAAATGGACATATATACACATACAGGTATACAAATGTAAATCTAGGGCTTTTCTCCAGAATTTTGAAGAGAATAGTGTAGGATACTGTATCAACAATCAAGCAACCAAGGGGTTTGATCAAATGCAAAGCAGAATTTCCTTCACACAAAACATAATGCCTGTTGGTGAAAACGTTCCAAGGAAGCTCAGCTGGCAAGTTAAAGAGTCCTTGGGGGGATTAATTTAGCTCCTTCATCAAGACTTAGCAGAGAGGCACTAAGAGTTGGGGCTGGTAAAGACACATTTATCTTAACAGTCAGCAAAGCTTGGCTGGGTTTCCTTGTGGCAAATCATGAACATTCTGTGGGACTTGGGCAGAGAATTCTAGTGCAATAACTGCATTAGATTAGCTTTGTAAAAAGCTTAGACATACTCGTTAGCTGCTTACTCTAACATTTATTCAAAATGCCATCATCAGAAACCCTGGTGAAAAGATTGTCAAACAGATTACTTTGATTAATTAATCGAATTACCAATCAACTAAGCCATTTGGCTCTGTGACATCACTGAATGTATTTAATGTGGTAGACATTCAACGTTAGGCCAAGATCTAAGAACACAGGTGTGTGTATCTGTGTGTGTGTTTTACATTTTTCCCCCAAAGGAAAACCGAATAATGCAACATATTTTTCTATGGCGAAAATAAGAGGTGTTACAGATATCAGTGATGTGTAGAAACTTTTTAATTCTTTAATTCTGCAAAGGTGGCAGAATGTTGTGTCCCAAAGAAAGTAAACGAGGCAGGCAGAATGGCACGTATGCTAATACATATTTGCTCACAGACACACACACTTACAGCTTTAAAGGGAATACATAAAAATTATGCTGCAGACAATGTCTTTATACAAATTTATCATAGCATCTGTCAGCTCCATAATATGTTCATAAAACTAGGAACACGTGTCTTCACAGCATGCTCATTTTGGGATGCCCACTGTTGTTATCTCAACTTCTCTTTCTGCTAGGCTGGCTGTTGTCTTTCAGACCATAGCCTCAGGAATTCATGTTCCTTCACTTCCGCATCAAAACAAGAAGTTTAAATTTAAATACATCAAAGGTACAACTTGTGGTACAAAAGGAGAGGGAAATAAAACTACTTAGAAAGAGAATTCAAATAACATTTCTAGGATTAGAGGAACTCAGGAAAAATCTCATAGATGACTGGTACAAAGGGATAAAGTCAAAGGGGATTACTGAGTTATTAATACAAGTCTAATCCTAGCAAGCATTTAGGCTATCCCAAAGTCAACGAAACCTCAATGCTGTTTGGAATTTCAGTAATGGCAGTGGAAGACATGTCACAAAACAGCGCTAGATAAATTACTTGATATGTACTAAGAATAATTGTATGAAATTCTCAACATATTTAGTTCATAAGTGGTTGTCGAAAAATATTAGTATGTTATCTGCTAAACATCATTACTTTTTTGGTCTATATGTCCTGAAAACTTCCAGCATTTGCCACAAAGATTTTAGTAAAGATGTTTGTAATATTTATATTTTCAGTGGGTGCCATAAAATACATTCTGTTAACTTCTACCTTTACAAAGACTGAACTTCCAAAACACAACATTAATTAAAATTCACTAGGGGCTTCCCTGGTGGCGCAGTGGTTGAGAGTCCTCCTGCCTATGCAGGGGACACGGGTTCATGCCCCGGTCCGGGAAGATCCCACATGCAGCGGAGCGGCTGTGCCCGTGAGCCGTGGCCGCTGAGCCTGCGCGTCCGGTTCCTTGCTCCGCAACGGGAGAGGCCACAACAGTGAGAGGCCCGCAAAAAAAAAAATTCACTGGACTTAGAATATGTGAAATAATGGAGAAACTAGATCTTGATATATTTGGGAAGGCACAACTTAAAACATATCTGGGGCTCTATATTATATGACTAGAGATTTTAAAGAAATTTTCTATTAAATAATAGGCAAATGGAAACATTTCTACTTTTCTTCATCTGTTAACTACCTCTGATAATTAAGAAATAAATTATTCACTTCAAAACAAATCTCATAGATTTGCTTGGTACTCAAAGAACAATACAACACTGTGAATCCTAGCTAAGTGGGTTCAAAACATTTCAGCTGAATGACAAGCAAACAAAAATTCTTCCAAATTCTTATACTCTTCGCCAGAGTTGGGATTTCTTCCAACTCTTACTAGAACTACATTAAGAAACAAGTCACTCTCCTAATGCTGTTTGTACACTAATAGCCATTTCATTTAGCTTTTCATAGCTGAAAATTAAGGACAGATGCTATGCAAGATGTTAAATGCAATGTGTCCTATATGTGAGGCAATTTCTCTGAAAATTCCATGAAATTCATGTTAACCTTTTGCTTTTCTTGGATTTCTCTTGAGAGAAAAATGGCACAGAATAGTGCATTTCAATAAGCTGCCCCCAAAAGAACAAGATATTATCAGTGTCATTAATAGGATTAACATTTCTTAGTAAAATTATTTATTATGTAGCTTGAGTTTACTATTAGTAACTTAAGAGTTTAAAAAAGTCACAGAAAGCCAAAGTACCTACTAGAATATTTAAAGTAACTATGAAATTAAGTAAAAACACACATTCTTTCTCTAAGTATTATTGCTATAGTGTATAGTTTTAAGGACTAAATGCTTTGAGGGAAGTGAAAAATAAATGTCATAAGATGGAAAGAGTACAGACATTGCACTCAAACAGATTTAAATTCTGGTATGACTGATATTTATTTATGTCATGATCTTGGATTATAAAATCCTCCTGAGACTCAGATTCTATATTTCTTAAATAGGAATAACAAGAATAATGATAAGAGGTACCATTTGTGGAAGAGAGCCTAATATGTTTCAGGCACTGAACCAGGTGCTTTGTGTCATCAACTCTCCTTTTTTTCAGTAATCCTATTACATAGATATCATTATCCTAGTTTTTAACAAATGTAGAAACTGAAACTCAGGGAGAAAAGAAAATGGAAATATAAATAATATCTACCTTGCAAGGTTGTTTTTTTTTTAAGATTAAAGAAAATTCTGTTTTATTCAGTGACATGTAGAGTGTCCTGGAAAAAAAACTGCATACTCTTAAAATATTATTTTCCACAGTTCTCCACCCCACTCCACTTTTCTGGAGTATATATTTCCTGAAACACAGAACTCTCTTCAGTCAAATGGCCATTCACCTACACTGCAGAAATTAGCATTTCAAAGTTTTAATGCTTTTTTTTACTGACAAGCATCAATCCATGCTTCCACCCAAATGGACATCAAGGTCTGCAAAGCCTCTGTCTGTGCTTCTCCTAAGCCATGCCTCATTACATTCCCTGACCTTGATTTCTATTGCATTGTCTGTCCTTCCTGGGTTGAGAACTTTCTCTCTTATATCTCTAAGCATTTTTTTTATATCCAACTCCTTCTAAATCCTATTCCTAGGAGCATTGTTATGGATTCATAAAGTCTTTCTTTGCTATACTGTAATGTAAGGCAGAGAAATCCTGTAGCATGTATTTTATACATGACCATTCTTCTGTAATTACAAATAAAAGG
Source organism: Lipotes vexillifer (assembly GCF_000442215.2). NCBI lineage: Eukaryota > Metazoa > Chordata > Mammalia > Artiodactyla > Lipotidae > Lipotes > Lipotes vexillifer. Next base: position 1,186,300 of record NW_006790452.1, on the reverse strand, counting down.
AAGGGAGGAAGAAAAGAAGGAGAAAATTGACCCTTACATGAAGGTAGGAGAGCAAGGGATAGGGGAGCAAGGGAATGAGTCATTATGCCAGACCTCCTTTGTGCTTATATTGTTTTAGATTCTTACCTGCACACACACATATTATTTCAGTTACTCCTAACAATAGGCCTGCAAATTAGGAATTCTCCTCAGTTTTACTTAAGAGTTATTTTAGGGTGAGAAAAAGAAATGTCAAATTATACTGCTAATTTGTGATAAAGCTGGAATTTGATCCTGATCTGACTCTAAAACTCCACCTGTCAATTCTCTTAGAAGAGGGAGGTTTAGATGTCGGGATAAGAATAGGGATAGTGAAATAGATAATACGTGCAGGAGCCTCATCTGAGTTCCAGGGTCTGTTTTTATAACCTCCAGAGCATTTCAAACCACGGTCAGCTTCCATGCAAATAGCAGCTCTAGCCTGGACAACAATCAAGTCCGAATGTGGGAGCCAAAGTCTCTACTATTTCCAACCACATCATCCTTGTGAATTCATTCTCTGCTGTTGCACCTTGATCTCACCAGCCAGCCCATCACCTCCTTACATTCAGAAACATCATGCTAACATTTCCTAAGTCCTGTTCCAGTGTCCGTTGAAAACGTTTTCCAGTTTCTGTTTCTCATTTGCTTTACCTTACTAACTCAAGCCTCTTGTTCTAAGCAAAGATAATTGACATCATTTTCCTGATAACTTTATTTCCATTTCCATCACGTCAAACTTACATTTTCTCTTGAATGTTTTTCCTTTATCTTCCCCATCCTTTTCCTTCTTCTTAACTCCTGACCTATTAGCTTCATTTTCCTTATTATCATATCTACTTTGCACTGCAGCTTATGATGCTTATATATTATCTCAGTTGCTACATGTAAGCTTTTTGAAAAGCAAGGTGCAAGTTTGATTCAACACTGTATTTCTCTCAAGGCCTAAAGTGATAGCTTACACATAACAGTTTTGTAATAAATGCTCATCAAAATGGAGATACATCAAGTATTTACAAGTTACAGTCCATGGAAAAACTAAGCCCAGGAATGGGGGAGAATTTAAAATTTCCACTTATCTCTCAAGATGATAAATATGATTTACAGTTTAAATATCCAGATTGAAATCACTTTAAACATCTAGGTGGTCTATCTTTGATCCAAGAATGTGTTTTTATTTAACAAACACATAAGAAACATACAAACTGTTCAGTCACGCATTTACTCTTAATGTATTCTTATACTTCCCCACCATGCTTCAGAAAATGTTTTGCTTCATTACTTAAATAGATTTAATGATACAGTAAGCAAAATTATGTACAATAAAACTAAACATTAAGAATTTTAGAGCTTATAGTGTGAATTTTCAAGTTATTACCTACTCTGCCATTAGAAATAATCAGACAGCAACTGTGCAAAATCACAAAATCTCTGCAGTGCCAAGAATACCTTTATCAGTAAACCTAGAAGTTGTTTTCCACGTGGAAGACATGAGATTTGTAAAAATTATTATGAATACCCAAAGGGCACCTGCATACAATCAGCTGTAAGCATAGTTTGTTGCTACATAAAACCAAAAAAGCTCATTACTATTAAGGAGCCTTTTCACTTCATAAAAGGTCATTCAAAGGAAATGTTCTGTATTTCATATCTTTAAATGAAAATAATTCTCCTCTAAACATCAATTAGGCAAAAAAGTTGTATAAGTTTTCTAATACAAGGCACATGTATTATTTCAAAACCACTAAGGTTATATTTCACAAAGATGAAGGGTGCTGTTTTGTTTTTATTTTGTGTTTACTTGCTAAAAAAGATAGGTAACTTTCTCAATGAAGTTTCTTCTGTGATAGAAGCTGATTATGCTCATCCAACCATTTTTTCCCCCTCTCCCATGGCTCTAGACTAGACCATACTTCCCCACCCCCCTTGAAATTAAACATAGTCATGTGACTGTCTGACTAATGTGATGTGGGGTGTAGAGATACCTGCCATTTCCAGAAACTGATCCATTTTTTGAAATGGTGATGCTTCTTTTCCTTTCCTTGTCTCCTTGAGGAATTGAAAGGACTCCAAGGTCTCAGGGGAAGCTGGAACTACAGGATAGAAAGAGCCTGTGTCTCTGAATCCAGTGGAAAGTCTCCCCCAGAACATCACCAATCAATTATTATATAAGCAAAACATTAAGGTCTATTGAGTTAAATCACTAAAATTCTGGGGTTGTTTATTATAACAATTAACCTATGCCAACCAATAAAACTTCAGAAATGCCTTTTCAAAAGTATATAGTTCTTTAATTTGATTAAGGTTTTTCCTACAGCCCATTTTGATCACAGTTGATTCCTTCAAAGAATGTCTAAAAAGGAAACAAGGAAATTAAGAGTCTATGTCTGAGCTGTGATGGATCTAGTATATGTTAGTTATACAAATCCCTAGGGGCTGCATGAGCTCACTTGGGAAAACAGTTGACAGCGTCTTAATGAATTGGAGGTAAATATATCTAATTTCCTGGGCCTCTGCCAGTGGAGACCCCTTGCTCATGCCCATTTCTTGCCAAACAAAACTGGTCAATTTATATCAAGATATTTTTTTCCTTTTTCCATGCATGATTTTATCGTATAGCCTGAATAAATATGCATGAAATATTTGCTGCTCTTTACATTCCTCACAATACTTTCTGAATGGGTCATTTTATTTTGAAATGTAGCATAGAAAGATAATGTTTTCCAAAGAACACAAATATCTTCCTTGAGTTCTACCATTCAGAAGGCAAAGTAAAGAAGGGAGGGGGGAAATAAAAACAATCAATTTGGATGAGAATCTTTGCACACAATCAGTGGGTAGAAATCAATGTGAATCCTAGTCAAACACAGACTTCACAGTGGGAATATATACAGCCCTGCATTACTCAAACAAATGGTTGGTGTTACTGTGAACAACTGTAATGAGGCCTGGATTGTGTTAACATTAAAGCAGACAGAATCCTACTGTTAATTTACTAAACCAAGACTGCTGGGTGTTACAGCTTCTGCCACATTAGAGCAAAGAATTTAGCTTCTGTATCCACACCTCTTTTGTAAACCTATCCCGGATTATTTCCCTGTCCTTTCATTGTTTTCCTTGTTCTGAAAGACAGCACTGGATGCTGGAGAGAGCTTAAGAGGTCTTACTTAACAACTGCAATTATTCCCAAGCTTACTGCTGAAGTGGAGCTTGATTTGTCCATAACATGTTAAAAGCTGCTTCTCTAAACTACTCATATCAGACACACACACACACACACACACACACACACACACACACACACAGTCACACACCCTGAAATAAAATTCAAATGATAAAAATGCCCTATTTTTATAAAATTTGCAGTCACTGCATGATAGAATCCTCAGTAAGAGATTCCATTAATTTTGACATGTGTTTGGATTTTCTCAGTAATGCACTGTTCATGCTGATCTTTGGTCAGTTTTTACAGTGTTGAAATGGAAATGTTGATTAGAAATTAGGTTATTTTTGTTTGTATCAATGGGGCTTTGGGGATCTATTTATATAGTTTTTACGTGTAGTTACATTTCCTTTTTTAAAAAAAAAAACATTAACACAGCTGCAGTTATCTCTGATTTTATTAACAAGTTACTCCATTTCATTTGCCAAATTGTTTTTAAGATGAAAAATTGAATAAATATGATATGTGCTCACGACTGCAACACTAAATACCACCAAAAGTATTTTCAAGAGTGAAAATTACCAGAAATCCTACTGCCCAGAGAGAGCTACTATTAAAATCTAGATGAATAGCCTTCCAGAATTCCCCCTGCTGCTCCCACCTTCTTTCCTCCTTTCCTGGGGACCTCCAGCTTCTGTCCCCTATAGCACAGCACACAACACACCATGTACTATCCTTCCAGGTGCTCACCCAAGTTTCACTCTTATGTAAGAGTGTGTGTGTGTGTGTGTGTGTGTGTGTGTGTGTGTGTGTGTGTGTGTGTTTAATAGATGCCCCCTGCATTTAACTGTGAGCTCCATGAAGGCAGGAACTCTGTCTTTTTTTTAATACCCTGGCATGGAACATGTGGCTTCATACAAAGTAGAATTCAATAAATATTTTGGCTGACTAAATGAATAAAATGAGATCCTACTTTTTTAATTGTTTAAAACCTCTTCTTCTGTCAATAAATACAACTGTAGCAAATTTTAAGATTAGATATTTCATGTTATGGGTAAAATTTCTTTAACAATGATCTTATGAAGGCATTATCTCTCTTTTGTTCAATTATCCACAGCAGTGTAGTAGATACCATTGTAGCAGATACATTTGAGTACTTAGCTCCTTCTTGGGATAAATGACTCAAGCTGGAATGTTGGGGCATTAATCATACATATTTACCTGTAATACATATTTACCTGTAATACACATTTTTGAATTATCTCACTAAATGTTGTACAGAATTATATATTCTCACTAAGTATAAATTAACGTGTCGATTTCTCTTCAGTTTTATCTTAACTGAGTACTAGACCTATATTTTCATCTCTGTAAGTTATGTAGGATAAAAATCTACACTAGAGATATTCAGCTATTTCCCTATAACTTTTGGTCATTTCTGATGTACTTTTTTAAACATGGATTTTAGCTTCAAAATATATCCTAATATTTTTATGAACTGGGTAGGGGATATAAAAATCATGGAGAAACAAGTTGCAAAAACAAATAGCTAAGGAAAGAATTACCTCAATGTGTGTCAGGTGCTATATAGGAGATGCTGTAAGTTCTCAGTAGATTTAGAACCTTCATGTAAGGGTCCCAGGTGATTGCATATTTTGGCTCAAATTTCTAATTCTACCAAAGTATACCTAATTTACAAAACCTCTAGCTCAAATCTCATAGGAATGCAGAATACAATGGGCAGAGCTTCAGGGCTTTGCTTGTATTTGTGAGATTGTAAACGACTAAAGGAAAGAAAAGGCTAGATATCATACTTCAGTCCTGAATTAAAAACTGCTAGGATAGTGTCATTATATGGAGGAAGGTACATGACAGTGAAGATGCAGTTGAAGGATAGTGAGGAAAACATTGGTATAAGGAAGAAAAAATGTTGAATAGGATCAGGAATGTTTTCTTCGACAAACTTAGTTCACTTACACTTGTAATACAATTATAATTTGGTCTAGGTTCAGTGACCTTTGTTTTCTAATCAGATTTTTTTTTCACAAAATACAGTGGTGAATATTTTCCTTTTATTGATTCAGCTAAACTAAAAATAAAACTGAGATAACTGATGATATAGGAAGAAACTCAAGTCAGGCTAAATATATCAGAATTTCGCAGAAGAAAATTTTCATTATCCTGTCAATCATCACATGCTGATAATCTTCTTAGTCAGCCTTTTCACCAAGTTAATTAAGATTTCCAAATTTTCATAAATGCCAAAGGTTAAAAAATAAAGTTTCATGCTTTGATGTTGTAAGTCTGGGAATTATTAAAACTGTCTAATTTCTAAGTAAAACAAGGTTGAAACTGGCCTTAGGTTACTCAGGTAAATGGATAGTTTTATTGCTGTAATATTATTGGGTAGAAACTTTATTGTATTTATTCGAGGTAAGAAATAAAAGTCTCTTAGTAATTACACTTTGTACTGCCATCATTGCAAGTCTTATATATTGTTCAACATTCTACCTGTATTCAAGGATGGAATCAATGTATCCTCAACTCTAGAAGAGTTCCTTATTTGTTCCCACTTTCAAGTAAGCACTATTTTAATTTTCTCCTCTCTTTATTGCTGTCACTACAATGACTAATCAAATAGACCACACTGCTTTAACTGTATAACTGTTGTTGTTTGATGGTGGTGGTAGCAGTGGTGGTGATGGTGGTGGTGGTGGTGATGTGTGTGTGTAGTACTGAACTTTAATGAATACATTTACATAAACTTTATGTGTGTGTGTGTGTATGTATGTATGTAGGGTGTCTGCTGAGATGCATTACATAGGCATCCTTCACCATTTCTAATTGAGTCTATCCATCTGTCTACCTATGTATGTACATATACATATATACATACGTGCACTATGTGTGTATGTGTGTATATAGTACATGTATGTGTTAAATGAATCTTTATACCATAAATTTCAGAATAGCAAAGATGACCTATTTAATTTCTTGTATCTTCATTCAATTAATAAGTGAATCTGAGTGCCCGTTATGTACTACGTGCTAAGAACTGTTTATATGTCCTCATATATGTGGGACCTGCTATATATGAATGAGTACAGCTAACAAAGTCCTTGCCCCCATTGAGCTTAAATTATAGCCCTTATAATTCTACAAACAGAATCCATTTAAGTCATTTAAAAAAATAACTAACACAACTCAATTTTTCATTAGTCATATAAATGATCTCTCATGTCAAATATAGTCCAAAAGATAGAATTAAAAGTTGCATTTTGGAAACTAGCAGGATCCAGACTACACCTAGAAGGAGAAGGTAAACAATAACTTCTTCTTAGATGGCTTTTACAGTCTGTTCAGCAACTAGGCCTGCTCTCTCACACCACATGTCCACATTGCTAAACACTTCCATCGAAATGAACTCTCACATTAATTAAGTAAAACTATTAGCCATACACTGTCTATAAGGCCTCAATATTGTAAACAAAAGTAATACAAAACTTACACACACACAAACACAAATACACACACACACACACACATACACCTTTACCCACACACTATGAAGCAACACTTATACTCAACTATTTGCCTTGAGAAACTGTATTGGAATAGTTCATTTGAGAGTTTCTTCAGCTAAATTATCATATATATAGATTTCACTTTTTAAAAAATTTAATTTTATACAAACAGACCACAAAATAATAATTTCCTTAACAAATCCTCCACATCTTACTGTAACATTATTCATGATAGCTGCCCACTTCCCCTACCAAAGCCACTGCATTGCATGGATCCAATGGCACTATTCCCATTGTAGTTCATGTAAATGGTGCCCCTGGGGTTGTTCAGTGCACAACCCATAGCTGAGCCATAGGTTTAAATGATGACCCTTTCTCCTCTCCTGGCTAATAAAACCAATAATGGTGTTTTGTCAGCAAAATCTGTCTTTTCAGTTACTTGCTTCGCAAGCTCCTATAGTAAATCAGATGCTTGTAAAAATACCAGGAGTCAACTTTCAGAAAGAATTATTAAAAAAAAACTCAAAGAATGTTTCAAACCTGTTTCTTACTCAAAACACTTTCTCTTTAAAGTGGTATTAAAGACCTATATCACCCTCGTAATCTAATATTCATGAATGTGTAGATATTGCATTACCAATTATAGATATACAAAGTATATATTTTCATTGGGTCGTCTGGGAATTTAAACATGTTTTGCACATTAACTAGAAACTGTAAAAATAACCTGAACATCAGCCTTTAATAGGTGTTACTTTAAATATACTTGGACATTTAGAAACCAATTACATATGGCAGGTGGAATGCTGGCCTTGAGTTGTTTAATTGCATAAAATATAATGGATTATATTACACCCACCATCCCAGGCCCACCCTTTTTTGTTGCCAGAAGCTATGTATCTTGGTAACTGTAACCACATCACAAAATTAATCTGTGAAAATTAATGAATGCACATATGAATATAATTAATAGATTCGATTCTAAAATAAGTTTGTTAGATTTTGACATTTTATGTATTAACTGAAGTCTGTTCTTACACATGTGATCTATACTTCAATTAACTATTTCTAAAGATCCTCCTATAGATGAGGCATTATACTAGGGTATAGGCAGTTTGAGAAGAGTAAAGATAAAACTAATGCTGTTGCTACCTTTAAGAATTTATAATATAGGATGGGGGACTAGTTTTATTAAAGACCCACATACTGATAGTTTTACTCTACTAGAAAAGAATGCATTAAGTGATACAATGCAAGCATGAATAAAGACTTATATGTGAGTTGAGAGTTAGATTCTGGGCAGTGTGAGATTTTAGAATTAATGGAAGAGGTGGAATTAATGGATGCACAAGGATTTTCTATGTCATGCTTGAAAACTATGTTATCATATACATATTTGCAAGGCAATTCTTGACTGATAGAGACCAAGTATTGCATGGTTTATGTTAATTTTTTCCATTGGATAGACATATCACTTATGTCAATAAACTATAAAACACACTGGAAATAACCGCCTGGGTATTCACAGTACATCTTTGTAAGGTTGTATTATACAATTATCATGGACTTGACATTTTATCATAAAGTACTGACTTGAAACCATAATAGCCAATTATAATTGTGTGCACAATAAAGCAACTAGTAGTTTGCTGAGTTTATGCATTCTGATTTTCTGACAGTAAAAGACAGGGCATGAAGTGGAGCTGTTGCCCTTATGAAAAAGAATAGGTATGAAAACTAAAAGAACATTCTCATTGCACATCTGGAGAGTTCAGCCATCAATGTATATTCAGGTACAGATATGGTGCCATGGCAAAATATATCTTCATCGACAAGGCACTTGTTCAAATTTTAAAATATACATTTATTTTATTCATTCATTCAATAAATATTGTCTTCCATAGGCCATGCAAGACAATCTCTCTCCTCACATTAGCTTACATTCAGTAGTAGGACACACATAAGAAACAAAATAAACAAGTACTTATGAGGCAGTGATAAATCCTGTGTAGGAAATTAGTGTGACAAGACAGAAAATGAACAGGGGGCCCAGAGAGGCTTCTTTAAAGTGACATTTACCTGCAAACTAAATGATATCCCAATCCTGTCTAACAGGTAATTTTCCTGTGATATCATTTAAGGAAAGTGTATTACTACCTTTTAAAGGAATTCGTTATACATCTCAAGTTTTATGATCTGTGCATCATTGGGAAGTGACAGAAAAATATATTTTTACTTAATATTTTGGCCATAACAATTTAGTTAACATAAAATTAATGTAGAACTGCAAAAGAAATGTGTGATTCTTCAACTAGCTTATGTGCTATTATATTTTCCTTTCCTTTCCCTTCTTTTCCCATCAGTCATCTCAACTCCTCTCCTCCCCTCTACTCTTTATTTCTCTTCTTTTGCCTTGTTGTGTATTCTTGTTTTTTTCTTTTTCCTTTTCTTTCCATCTAAAATCTCACTAGGTGTAACACAGGCTGATTATAATGGATTAGCTATAGAAACAAATAATTCCAAAATACACTGGTATAATAAGCCTTTTTTGGGAAGGATCCATATTTCAATAGACATTGAAATATGACATACTGAATGAAAAAGCAATTTGATACATTTTCTTATAGCAGCACAGTTCTTTAATACCTTCTTATAAAATGGCTTAATGCATTTCTATCTTCCTAATTTATTTCTTTGATTAATAATCTATCAATACATTCTACATCTGCTACAAAACTGTGACCTTATGGTTGCCCTTGTCAGTGGAAATTATTGTCTGCTATTTGCCTTGACTTATTTTGACCACAATGATTAAAAGAGAGATATAAGAACCCACAAAATGATAATGGGCTTGATTTTCTGTGTAGATCCAGAGAGGTAAGAAGTCATCTATTTAGATGAGAAAAAATATATTTCAACATATTTCTCAGAAGAGAAGGAGATTGGCATTTATTATCTATCATGTCCATATAATATGTTTGTTTCCAAACTGCTCTAAAGGTTGGAATTATCATCCTAATCTTTTTACTTATTTAAATGCAGATAAAAAAAATAAGGCTCAAATTCCTTTTGCCACAGTTTTCCTTATTACTTTCTGTATGTGCAGGGCTGATGAAACATTCGTTTAGATGTCTTTTTTTTGAAACTATTACATCTATTTAAAGCATGTGACAAGAGTTGAAAACTAGAAAAGATATCATATGGCCAAATGTTCTTTCAGAATGCTTAAGAATATTGCTTTTACACTAGGCTAAATACAAATATATTTTTAATATAAAAGCACAAGCTCTGAGTTAGAGTACTTCTAAAAATGTAATTTTGATTTCTAACTCATAGTGTCAAACAGTAGAGATAATCAGACCAAGCTAAAGTTGATTCTTATTAATGTTCTTCATCTAACCTGAAATTTTCCAATTTATTTGGGCCTGCTGTTATCATTAAGTAAAATGTTGCTTAAAATTACCTATTTTAACATTAAAAAATAGAAAAAGGTAAAGATTTACAAAAAGCACAAAACAAGCAAACAAATAAAAAATTCCATTAGGCCTAGACAAAAGAGGGTTTGCACAAGTATGTTCTTTACATTTAAACCTTTGATTTCCCTTAAGTTTCTAATTTTTAATACAGCCCAGCAGTAGAAAGGTTGGTTTGAGAAGCCAGAAAAATGCTTATATGATGCTCACCCAGGCATGAATTTCAAAACCCTCTCAGCTTTATAAATGTGAATGCGGATTGCTTTTGCTCTCAATGCATTTTTCTCAGTACAATGAGGAGGACAATATTCTGAGTTTGAGGTTTATACCACGAGGCATTTTTGAATTTCGCAGGCAAAAGAAACTGTTGGAGTCTTATGGTCCAGTAGGGAACACATTTCCGCCCTCCTTTCTAGCATATAATTCAACAGGGCAAAGCTAGTTTTATCTAAGCTCCCCAAAACATTCACCTTTGGCCCTATGTCAATAAAAAAAAAAAGGTTTACCTCCTAAGAATTGCTCTCTGGAGTTTTACTAAAAAATTCATCTTTACCCTCAGCAGTCAATGAATATCAACTATTCAGTTACGTCTTTATCATCTACAGCAATATACTTCAGGCAAAACCAAAGATGGAGTTTGTTTCAGCATAGAGAAAATCTTTATGGTTAGTTATCAGCGAAATCAGTCCAAAATTAATTTTCTGAAAATATCCCAGTACATAATTGCTATATAGACCGGGGATAGAGATGGTGAACATATGTAGACTTAGGAAAATACTTTCTGATAACAATACAATTAATTGAAAATTAATGACAAATCTCTAATTCTCAGAATATACCCAATTTAGTAATTGCAATTTTGCTCAGTTAGAAGTTGCCAGAACTTTCTACCACATGATGATGGTTTCAGCTGTGACTCCTGGCAGATTTTGTGCAGAAATTGTGGAGTTTCTTAATACTAACAAAAAATATACAATGTGTGTATGTATGTGTGTGCACACCTTCAATTTTCATATAAATCAGTTAGCTGCTTTCAACAAAAATAATTCTCTAGACATTGCAAACAGCTGCTTCACTGTTTCCACTAATTGGAGAGAGGTTTTCCAACACCAAACCGTGGAAGCAGGTGGAACAAATGGACTAAAAGAAATGTTATCCTGCTAAAGTGATGTTTGACAATTGATTACTTGAGTAAAGCTAATCTGCTACTTTAAATCTACAAGATATTAGACATTATACAATATTTTAATGTTAATATTATTTTCTATGTTAATTACACAGAACCAGTATAGAAAATTGGATTTGTTTTCAATGCCTCTCACTTATATGTCACTGATTTTCCAAAGTATCTATTTTGATTATTAAAGAACCCAGATTGAACTGTGTCATAGGTGCAAAATGATTTGGTACATTATTTAATGGAATGTAAAGTGTGGCAGTGGTAGGTAACAGGCAAGGGACTTACCTAAAATTACCTAACTGCAAATTTGAGAATGCAATTGAAAGAAGAGTTGAAGTTGGAAATAGAAGAAATAAGAACTGTGTTAGCTTAAGAGAAACTTTTTCCTCAAAACTACTTTTTGAAAGGATTTCCCTTAATACAAACCTCACTGAACTGTAGAAAATAAAGAGAAAGATGGACAAAATAGTATTGCAGTCTGTGGGAGTAGGAGTCAGAATCATAAAACGTCCATTTGGTTTCAGGAAATAGGATAAAGAGGTTAAATTGGAGCTTCAAAGCATATTTTACAGCTGTTATTCCTTAACAGGAAACCCTGTAAATTAGCTAGAGAAAATCAGGAAGAGGAACACTAAAATGCACTTAAAATTTTTGTAGTACTTTTATTTTCACCATATTGCCCAGGAAATCTAGCTTACGAAGTAAGAAAATGCATCCTGAGTGTTAAGTCATGGATTTATAAAACAAATTTGGACATGATCTGTGAAATTTGACTTTTAAAAGTAAATCATTCAAGCTCATCAAGTTAAAATCAGTCTATGTTTATGAAACATGTCATTTCCTAAGTTGACCACTTAAGTTCTATATTCTTCTCCAAATGCTAAAATTCAATTTTTTTCCCTAAGTAATACAGTGGCAAAAAAGGAGAGGTGCAACTAAAGAATATATCTCCAAGTCTGAAAAAACCTAATAATATGAAGAAAATGTTAGCACCTCTCTGGAATTTGATTTCATTCCTTTCATAATTCATTTGACTAATGCACCTTTTCTCCTCTCCAGCTGCTGTACAGAGTGCCTACCTTCTGTCTCAACATCTCTGATCATCTGCCATCTCCCACAGGTAATTTTCTGTTTCTGTTTATTGTCAAATTTTCTTGACATTCTACCCTCCCTCCCACCACAACTCCCACCCCATGTTGTACTGCAGTGATGAAATCATGTGCAAGAGTTGTGAGTAACAGAAAAGTTTCTTTCACAATGAGGTTTCAAGGTAATGCATGCTCAGGCAGTAAAAGAAAACAAAGTTGATTGTGTAACTCACTTTTCAGTGAAGCTTCAAGGGTAATCACTGTGTTGCCTTTGAGACCTGAGGTCATATACTAAAGCTATTACAAATGATTTAATAAATACATATTTAATTATTGAATCATGTTAAGTGCACTATTTAATTTCCTTACCACAGATGGCACACAATTACTAGATTTACTCACGTTTCTCTAAGTAATTTCCATTAGCATATATTCTCGCTCTTTTTTCCCCTAAAGTTGAAAAACTCTTTAGACAATTACCCCAGAGAGTGCCCAAATATTAAAAAAAAAGAAACAAAATGATAACAGCAAAAAGGACATAAAACTGTACCCTCTAGAAAATGCATTAGAACATATGAAAATACTGAATAGCATTTTTAAGAAAGTATGAAAATTAAAACTAAATTTAAGTTCTTATATTTTATACTAAAATTTCATAATGTATTATTTTATACTGTGATCATCTTTGCAATACAGACAATTGACAAGCCTGCTTCTGTGCCAGATTTTCAGGAGGTAAATGAAAGAAGAGAGGAATTAGGAGAATTCTCCAAAATAACAATTAGCCATTCCATGTTGTTGACTAACATCACATACTGCTTGTATGGTATATGCATTAAGTGTCAGGCGGTCTACTTTATAAGCACCAGCAATTTTATTCTCCACAAAAACCTGTGAGAGTGTTACAATTATTATCTCCATGTTACATTTGGGAAAATGAGACACAGAGGGATTAAGTAGTTTTCCAAGTTGTTCAGCTTGTAATGTAGGAGAGAGATTTGGTCCAAGAAGTCAGACTCTATTTTCTTTGCTGTCACTCTATGCTATACCAGTACCCCACCTCTAAGCTGGTATTTTATATTTCCTTAGCTAATTTCCTGGTAGCTTTCCCCTAGATGATTAGTAGGGCCTATTGATTATATCTTCTTTTTTTTAAAAAATCTACAAACAGGGCTTCCCTGGTGGTGCAGTGGTTGAGAGTCCGCCTGCCAATGCAGGGGACGCGGGTTCGTGCCCCGGTCCGGGAAGATCCCACATGCTGTGGAGCGGCTGGGCCCGTGAGCCATGGCCGCTGAGCCTGCACGTCTGGAGCCTGTGCTCTGCAACGGGAGAGGCCACAACAGTGAGAGGCCCGCATACCACACACACACAAAAAAATCTACAAACAATAGTAGGCTATTAAGATAGCTATATGTAATAGGACATTTTCTATCAATTATATAAGGTTGAGTTAGATTCACATTGTACATGAATGTAACTGACACTTTTCTTACATCTATTTGGATTTAATCTGAATTAACAAAATATTAATCTAAGACTGTGCCTAAATTACACGTCTCCCTTTGGAGCCTCAGCTAATATTTGTTCAATTGCAATAGCTCCCTTTAACCATGGTCTTCTATAAATTCCTACCCTCATCATCGATTTTGGTTTTGTTTTTCTAAAATTAGGTTAATCATTTTCAGTTCTGTTGAATTTTTCCTTTAAAAACGTTTGTTAATAGCCTCAAATCCTTTCTCAAAATGGGAAATAAATATATGAATATATGGAAGTGAAATCTGTTACTTTTAAACTTTATAGGAGCCTATTAGTGTATTAATTTTAATCCTGAAATGTACAATTGATCCTTTTCTAACTAATGATGATATTTAATTTAATGACTCTAAAAACATGGCTAGCCCCTAATAATAATAGCCAGCATTTATTAAGCCCTTTGTTTGTGCCACATACTGATCTAAATATTTTACATATATTATCTCATTTAGTACTCATGACAACTATATGAGATAGGTATGATTAACATCCCCATCTTTGCAGATGAAGAATGAAGCTCAACAAGAACTTGACCAAGGTCACACTGCTAGTAAATGAACCTGGACTGAAACACAGGAAGTTAGAGTCTAACCATTGTAAAATGGTTAGAGTCCTTCATCTGATTTTCAACAAAATTATGTTAACAATACAGTGAGGAAAATCTTATGTCTTTGAAATCATATTATGCTGATAACCTAACAGAATATGTTACTAGGGAGAAAGTCCTTGTAAGTCATTGCTTCCATAATTTAACTTTTTTCATATATGGAACCTATTTTGAACTTGCTTTTTCCCTTTCAAGGTTGATCCCTTTGTGAAGAAAGGCTGGTGATACAATAGGGAAGGAAGCTTCCTCACAGGGACAAACAGCTATCAACTTCCTAGCAGAAGTGGCTCTGCCCCTGGCACCTCCATTCATGTGTATTTCCTTCTTTCCATATCACTTTCAGTGTTAAACTCTGTGACTGGGGAGAGGCTCACAGCAAATAAATGCAAAGGAGTGTGGCTCCCAGCTTCCCCAAACTTCCTGTTGAAAATACTTTAGGCAACACTTAGTTCCTCATTAAAAAAAAAAAAAAAAAAAAAAGGAAAAGGAAACTTCAATAACAGATAAAAAAATTAGCACCTGCAGAGCAATTTTACCAAGTTCTTTTACAAGATAAGCCATTTGAAATTCAAGAAACCCTGCAAGCTGTAAGCCAAATGTGATTAATCTCACACTTTTGAAAGGAAAAGTTAAACTTGGAAATTTGACTTGCCCAATTTTCACAGAAATACTGTTTCATACAGTGAAGTCACCAATGAAGATTTTGAGGATGTTTGTTTTGTTTTGCTTTTTTGAATTTCACTTTGATCCTTCCTTACACTGTCATCCTATGTGCTCTGAAAACAGATATCTGGTTATCAGTGTTGTTCCAGCTATTTAACTGGGTTAGCAAATTAATTAATCCCTCTGTTTTTTCATCTTTAAAATGGGAACAATATAGTTCTGACAAGATTACTGAAAATATTGAGATAAGAGAAAGTATGTCACACAGTGCTTGGTATATAGTAAATGTTCAATAAATATTGGATATATCAATACTTTTATTATTCTTATGCAGCATTCTCACTCCTTATTTTAGTATTGCCTATATTTCATAGTTTAGTAAATAAAGGACATTCTGCTTTGCATTGGGAATTTGTTATAGCATGCATGTATGTATTCTTCCTGCAATCATTTTTAAGGCCAGGTCTCTGTCCCATATTTACTCCTCTCTCTCTCTCTCTCTCTCTCTCTCTCTCTCTCTCTCTCAGATACATAGCTTAGTATAATGCAGCATATAGGTTATAACTATCAATTACATATGGAATGAAATTAAATGTGTCTCTCCAATGTGCCAGTTTTTTATAAATGGGAAAGATTTTCCCCAACCACTAGGTAACGGGAAATGTTGTCCCAATAGCTGTGAAGTAAATCTCTAAGGCCAAAAAAGAAGCTCATCTCCTTCAAAACCTTAGCAGGATTTGTATTCACCCTTCTGGGATTCAAATGAGTTTGAGGAAAATGGCTTTATTATGCCTATACAACCCAATAGGCTGGTGCTGGATCTGTGCAAAAGGAAAGAAAACCTATTTCATTTAATGTTACTTAAAATGAAGAACGTGTTTAATACAGTTCATGAGCAATGAGAAAATGAAGGTTAGAACCAAAAGCAGGCAGTTGCAATTTCTAAAGAAAACAAAATTTTAGCGTATTTTTTGTGGTGAAATGTTTACAGTGTAGAAGCTCTTACAGAAAAAATTTCTTGGTGGGTAAGATACTACTACTACTTAAGATTCACTTGTACATATTCATTGTCCTTTATGTAAAATCTTTCAGCTGGAAAGTCTGCAAAAAAGAAAGAAACTAAAATAAACACGTTTAAATGAAAGTGTTCTTCTGGCAGGGAGCTTAAGAGGTGATCAAGAGGCTTGAAGCACGTAAACACTTGGTAACTATTTTAAAAGAAATTTTAAACAAGCATGATTTATTTTTTCCAAACCAACTGTGCCTTTTAAAAAAGCTGCATGTGAATGAATAACGTGAAAATAGAAATTTTTCTTAAAGGGATGCATTTATCTACAGAAGTGTTATGATTTAAGATAAAGTCATCGATTCAGAGCTAAAGTTTAGACTAATTAAAATATATAAATTACTTTTCTTCTGACCTCAAGGAGAGAGGCACAGGCTGGCAACAGCACAAGCCGTGCTCTCAGCAGGAGAATTATGATTATAAATGGAACAGAGCTTCAGATATTACAGGAATGCACATGTCAAAATATTTGGGGCTATAACTATAGACAGAATCAATATAACAGGCACAAGCAGCATTTTCCCCCTTGATTTTTCTATTAAGTTGAGCTGAAAATACCTCAAAGAATAATTATTTCATGCCAAAATTGCAGTAAAGTCTGCATTAATCAGTAAAGCATAGTTTTATTTAAAGAAACATTCTACTTTAGTGACATCTGTTATTGGCTTATAGTGTATTTTTTAGCTTTCTTGGATTATATCTCTATTCCTGTTCAAATCATGGATCAGAAACTAATTTTA
The DNA here is from genome assembly GCF_000442215.2 of Lipotes vexillifer. Taxonomy (NCBI): domain Eukaryota; kingdom Metazoa; phylum Chordata; class Mammalia; order Artiodactyla; family Lipotidae; genus Lipotes; species Lipotes vexillifer. The sequence continues at coordinate 1,169,245 of NW_006790452.1, read as the reverse complement.
TTAGCATCACTGCAAAGATCCTGGCCTCTGTTCTCAAGACCCATCTAAGTAGAGCCTAAAACTCTAGCAAGTTTATTTATGCCAATTTACTTTAAACAAAACAGTCTACATTAAATATCAGACCACTTTCAATGGTGCAGTGAAACTGTTGGGCTACTAACAGTATGAAACGGTGCATGTTGCTTCAAATAGCAATAGTCTGATTTGGAACTTTGTGAACATGTACTGGGGTAAAATGCACATGGTGCCTGAATGCTTATCATTTTATTCCCTTGAGAGACTAATATACCCCTAGAGTTAAATCTTGACTCAAATCATGCCTGTTCATTTGCCCCTATAGGTAAATAAAGATTCTCTATTTTTCGGTTAATATTTTTCAAGTACATGCTTTTATAAGCATGCTGGCGATTCTCTGTTAGGTGAAAAAAGCTAGATGAACAGAATTTTTAGGGGTGGAGGAGGGATTGTTTGCTATGATTGTTTATAAAAGGAAAGCAGCTTGCTCAACATTTTAGAAGAAGCTATGTTGTATCATATTGGCTCAGCATCCTTAATATTTTTTCAGGAGTTTATAATTAGCTTAAGTAGTACAGTCCAAATGATGCTTTTGTTGTTTTGTTGTTGTGTAAAATTGGTTAATTGGACTTCAATATTATACTTGTTAAGAAAATAATTATTGTATTAATCATAGAAGTAGGGGTACATATTTCTGTTTCCAACATCAAATATGAACATATTATTGGAGTTTTCCCTTCATTTATGTAACTATTCCCAACAATAAAAATAAAAACAAAAGGTACTGTTCCAAACAGCTTCTCTATAATCAGATTTTGGCCCACTCATTCTTCACCTCATGATTTTAATGGCTGTGTTCGTAGGTGTGCTTTTTAACTTCCTTTTAAAATGTAAATCCATGCTGGTAAAAGTATGTGTGAACTGTGTTTGGTTGTAGAGAAGTTTGTGTGTCCCTACAGATTTGAGAAAAAAAAAAAAAATATATATATATATGATCATCAAATTCATCATGTATGTAACTATATACATAAATACAATCACATTATTAACAATATTTGAGGTCTGATTCAGTGAAAGCACTCCTCATATAAGTGTATTTGTACATTGATTATAAATAATATATATACACACATATAAAAATATGGTCTGTTAATCTTATTCATTATTTATGTATAAGCATATGTTTAATGTATCATGAAACAAACTAATATTTAAACTAACTCAAAAGTATATTCTAAAGAAAATTTCAAACTCACACATACAAATATGCAATATTTGTTTATTATTATTTTTTTTAGAAACAAAATATATTACCTGGTTTTGCCTAGTTTAATATTTTTAAATGAGGATGTAGGAGTCAGGCTGTGTGACATTTCATGGACTTTTTTTTTTACCCACAGGCTTTTGTTACAGGTGGTTTAATAACCAGCTGACTTATTTCTATAATCTTTGAAAATAATAACTTATGTTGGGTTTAAGTAATTAGACACACATTTTTATCATCAACATACTTTTTGTCCACACTACTACCACTCACAGTTCTAGTTTCACCATCTAGTTAATGTATTTCCTGAAGTTGCCCCATCTTTATAAAAGTGGTACATACATAGGTCCCAAAATACATAAAATATACCATCATAGTGTAAAGATTAGTTAGTAGTGAAGACAATGATAATAGCACCTCCATTTTGTTACCATGTTACTAGATATAAGAACTACCTTTTTGGACTATACTATTTTCTTGTTCTAAACTCAGTTTTACTAGATTTTATATAGATGGCCCTTGCGCTGTTTCTTTTTCTTTTCTTTTCTTTCTCTTTTTTTTTTTTTTTTTCTTTTTGTCACATGTTTTGTTTGGGAGGAAGGAAGGAAGAGAGGCAAAGAGAAGGGGAGGGAAAGAAAGATGGAAGCTATTAGTAAAAGCAATGAATGCTGTGTCCTGCCATTTAATCTACCTCATACTTATTTTAACCTTTTCCTCTTTTCCCTATAGAAAACAGATAGCATAACTAAGTTTTATGTAATGTTAGACAAGTTTAATCTCTCAGAAAATAATTTTCTAGTATCATAGCTATTTTAACTGCCTATGTTAGCGAAATATAATAATCAACTGGTTTGTTGTGTTTAAGATATAAGATTTTAGGAACATAGTAAGTGAAGGCCAATACATTCAGATATGAACCAGATGTCTATCTTTATATAAGGGCCTTCAGTGAGAGTGCCTTTGTTCCAAATTGAAAACCCCTTTGAGTCTGAAAAAGACACCCTTCTAGCTTGAACACCTACTGACATTATTTTCTAAATGCTAAAATTGACAGCAGAAAGCTACTGCTGCTTTCTGTAATTCTGTAAAAATCTTTGCCCACTTCAGCCTTCTCAATTGCAAAGCTAGTCCAGATGGGACCATGAAATTTTTTCAGCAAGTTCTACAGCACATAATTTTGTTCAATAAAGTTATTATGCCACACACAGCTGTATACTGCCATATAAATGAGCACATGTGCAATAGAATTCTTGTATTATAAGTTTTATAAGACTAAAATTGAGATTATACAGCCATACACAATAATTTATTTGAAACATCAACATGTGCCTTGCTCTAGGGTTACACAAATGGTGCCATTTCTTCTCCAAGAGAAAACGTTTGTCATTATTCAGTATTAGCACAAATGTTTTCCTCAGAATTATAACCTAAATTAGGCACTTTAAAATACATCAATATATCATTAACTTCTTACTTTAGCATATTAGATCTATAGAAGAATCAATTCTCCCTAACAATGGTGAAAGAACATAATCACTCTCTAAATTTGCTTTTAATTAGCATCATCTGCATTAATTTGTGTAGCTGATAGCAAAACATTACAATACGTTGCTATTTTATATTTAAAATGTAATATATCTTTTGGTCCCATGTCTCTCTGAAGGAAACTTAGCCCTTTTTTCTGCATTGCCTTAGTAAATATTTTCAGATGTATTGCTCAAGAAATTTCTCTAGAAAAATGTGAGGCTATATTAGGGATGTACTATTCAAATAAATTTCCAGGTAACTATTTGGTCTTCTGCATGTTTAAGAATATCCTGAGAAGTATTTTTTTTCTCTCTTCCATCTTCATCCCCCCAATTCACTAATTCTCAGTCAGATTTTTGAGTATTGCAAAGGAAATGGTATGTAATCAGCAAGCAGCTGAGAAGGAAGAAAGGAATCCACCATTTATGCTGTTATGTTTTTCACACATTATTTTTTCACAATAATTATGAAATATAGATAATATTTCCTGGTGGGAAAAATACAAACAAACAAACAAAAACCTAGAGTTCTGAGAAGTTAAGTGAATTTCCATAGGTAACAGAACTAGTGTTCAAAACCAGGTAGTGTTATAGATGTTCTAGGTCATAGCCATAGTTCAGGCTCTCTAACCCCCAAGTCCAAAGCGCTTTCCTCTATGCCACACATTCTAATGGTGTTTCAGCCTCTATCCAGACTCCCCCTCCATAAAGAAAACTACAGACAAATTAATAACATATTCTCTGGTTCGGTGAAGACAAAAGATTGGTCTAATCAAAACCAATTCCTGACATTTAAACAGAGACCTGTACTTTTTTTGTAACGACAGCTTCCTTGACAAATATTTTCAAAAGTACCTTGTTGGACTAGCCTAACTCTCCTCTCACATATCCTATCTCATTTAATGATACTACTCTCTACTTAGCTGCCTACATTATAAATTTTAGCTGTTCCTGATTTCTCCATCTTCCTTATCCCCAAGTCTAATTCTATTTCACTCTAGAAATATATCTTTAGGGCAGTTGTCTTCAAATATTAGTGTGCCTCAGATTCTCTGGAGGACTTGTTAAAACATAGGTAGCTGGAGGTAATAAATGTTTACTGCCTTGGTTGTGGTGATGATATATATGTCCAAATTTAACAAAATGTATACATTAAACATGTGCAATTTTTGGTATATTGATTATACCTCAATTAAACTAGAAAAAAAGTTGCTGGACCCCGGATCAGAAGTTTTGATTCAGTAGGTGTTGGATGGAGTCCCAGACAATTGGCATTTTTGGCAAGTTGCCAGGTTATGTCAATGCATCTGATCTGAGGACCACATTTTTTTTTTTTTTTTTTTTTTTTTTTTTTTGTGGTAGGCAGACCTCTCGTTGTTGTGGCCTCTCCCGCTGCGGAGCACAGGCTACGGACGTGCAGGCTCAGCGGCCATGGCTCACGGGCCCAGCCTCTCCGCGGCATGTGGGATCTTCCCGCACCGGGGCACGAACCCGTGTCCCCTGCATCGGCAGGCGGACTCTCAACCACTGCGCCACCAGGGAAGCCCTGACGGCCACATTTTGAGAGCACTAATCTAGTGTATCCTTTCACTCCTTATCCACTGCTATTGCAGCATGCTCTCCTCATATCTTGGCCAGACAACCACAAAAAACAGCAACAACATCAATCATCACCTTTCTCATCCCCAATCCTGTCTATCCTGGACAAATTTTAACAAGTAAAAACACAAACCTAATAAAATTATCCAACAAATTAATGTTTCTTGAATCTCTCCAATGGTATGCCACTGACCAGAAAGCAAGATAATCACTTTCACCTTACAGATTACCATTCTCTCCGTTTGTACAGGATGTTTCCCTTGCATAAAGTGCTCGCTTTAATCTCTATCTGTCTAACTCCTATTTAACTTTCAAAGTCTATTTCAAAGGTCATATTTTTTGTGTATGAAATATGTCCCTGCTCCCCCTGGCAAAGTTCATAATTCCCTATGGTGATTTCCTATTGTGCTTAGTACTAGCTCAGTTGAATTGTTCATTATATTGTATTTAATTATCACTTTTGGACCCTTTGGGGTTTATTTCTGTGTGCCAAACTCTCCACTAAAAAAAGAAATTTAAAATATCTTCAGGTATTTTATTATGATTTTTTTGTCTCCCATCTCCCAGTAAAAATTAGGAGAAGAAACAGAAAACTTGTTTGGCCTGCTGACTTTCCTTTATTAAGTATTCTTTTAAAATGTCTTGATTACAGATATATCACTCAGCATATATTATCACCTCCAACATGTATGTTAATGCAGAGCTGTACTGAGGAAAGAGGTCAACATTATCTGCATGATTTTAGAAAAACAACTTGTGTAGGCATGTGTCTCTGAGATACAAATGTCTACATCAATAGTTATTTTTGTGTAATTTAAGTCACTATCTTTAAATATACACAGACTTTATCTTAATAAATGCCTCAGGATTTGGCCTGTCTTCACCCTCATTTTTAAAGATTTTACCTGATCATGAATATTTGATATTTACTAACGTACACAATTATATTTTCTAAATATAGACACAGTCTAAACTCTAAATCTATTAAAATATACCTCCTATACTAAATGCATTTTAAAACCTAGCAAAAGTTTCATTCAAACCAAGACTGAAGTTATTATGGACTAAATGTACAGCAAAAATCCTTTCCTTCCATATCACAACTTATTACTAATATTACTTATATAATTAAAAAATAACTAGTTATAAAATAAAAAAGACAATGTTATAAATTACAGAAGTATTATAAAATAAATTTACTTTGTCTTCCTCAAGCACTTAATTTTATTATATTTATCTTTAGCTGGTACATTTTCCCATAAAAATTACCTAAATGGAAATAATGTAAAGCTTTCAGAAGTAAAGTGATTTTAATTGCTCTGGTATGAATAAAAAAGAAAAAAAGGAAAGAAAAGAAAAAAGAAGAAAGAAAATACCCAGTATGTGTTTAAATCACCATGTCTAGAGTTCACTGATTTTATTGTTATACCTCTGTGGCATGTGTAGCCAATTTATCTTTGTCCAATTGATAGGGTAAATGAAGAGTTTTCTACGTCTAGTTAAATCTTTTTTATTACTGAAAGGAAGAAAGCAATTTAAATATTGCAATAGGGAGTATAATATCTTAAAAAGATGGGTTTCACTTAAAACCATGGATCATTACCTTTGGAAAAGTCTTTGAATCGTTTTGTGTAAAAATGCAGTGGCCAAATTCGGACTCCTAAGGACTATTCTTATCAATTATCTTATAAGTAAGCTTTGTTATCTCTCAATATTATTCAAGCAATGGTGAAACTGTCTCTAATCAACTATACTTTAAAAATAAGACTGAATTTTTCCAGTTACTTGACTAGGTGAAGAGATGTTGCCAAGTCGCTGCTGCATTTGTACAATTTCTTGAGGAACCCACTTTTCAACTCAAAGAAGCATGTCCCAAGATAATCTCAAAAGGTCTGAGCAGGTGTGTTAAACTAACAAAGCCTCTTAGAGAGGCACAGAAGTTCTTTGCCTCTTTCCTTTATTTGGCTTTGTTTCAAAGCCTTTTCTTTTTCATGAAAGTTCTACACTTTCTATCCATGCTGAAAAATGTGCTCACCCACTGGAATCCACATTCCTTTCCTTCTGATATGGCTGCTGTGTCAGTTATTACTCTACTTGAGGAACATAGCAAACGATTCCAAATTCTGAGATATTTCTCCCTAATTAGAAACACCAAAATGAACAACGTAGTTTTTCTGTGTCATCATGTCCTGGCCTTTAGCTATGAGTATTCGGGTGAGATGAGACTATCTGAAGCTTTTATGAGACCTAAAATATTAAGAAGTAGTACAAAAGGAAAACAAAGGGAAAAGTCTGAAGAAAAAAACCACTTTTCTTTTTTGGTATGAAATGGAGAGGAGAAAGAAAGAAAAAGGAAGGAAGGAAGGAAGGAAGGGAGGGAGGGAGGGAGAGGGAGGAAAGAAAGAGGAAAGATTTTATATATTTATCTATTAGATTAAATATATGTATACACATTGTTGTAGGCAGAAGAATGGTTGACCAAAGATGTCCACATGCGAATCCCAGGAAACTGAATATTTAGGTTAATGGCAAGGGGAGGTTTAAAGTGACAGACCACTTGACTTTGAGATGGGGAGATTATCCTGGATTATTCAGATGGACCTAATCATAGAGTCCTTATAAATAAAAGAAGGAGGGAACTGGAGGGATGACAGCCTTAGAAATATTTGCCCTGTGCTGCTTTGAGGATGGAAGAACTGGGTCACTAGCAAAAGAATGTGGGAGGGTAGCCTCTAGAAGCTAGAAAAGGCAAGAAAAAGGATTCTACCCTAGAGCCCCCAAAAGGAACGCGGCCTTCTTGATACTTTGATTTTAGCGCAGTGAGATCCACTTCAGACTTCTGACCTCTAAAACTGTTAAGATAAATTTGTATTAAGCCACTAAATTTGTGGTAAAATTAAAGAAGCAATAAGAAATAAACATACACATACATACACTTGCCTCATTGTTTCTCTTTAAATTACAGAACTTCTCTTTTGCGTTTAGAGATAAACACTGTCCACATCAATGCCAACAGAAATATATAATTCAAATCACACGTAAGAGCCATGGACATAATTTAAAATGTCCTTGTAGCTATAGTTAAAAAGTAAAAAGAAACAAGTGACATTAATTCTAATAATGTGTTTTATTCAACCCCAAATTTCCAAGATATATCTATATATAACCAATATGAAATTATTGAGATATTTTACATTCTTTTTATTATTACTAAGTCTTCTAAATCTGATGGGTATGTTATACTTATAGCACATCTCAATTTGGACTGACCACATAATAATGGCTCAGTTGTCACAACTGGCTAATAGCTGCTGTATTGGGCAATATAAATCTGTATATTAAATCTATATATATATAAGTATTCTGAAGTTAATTTTGGTGATGGTTTTGACTATATATGATTAAAAAACTGTGTTAATATTTATCTGTTTTTTGTGTTTTTTTTGCGGTATGCGGGCCTCTCACTGCTGTGGCCCCTCTCGTTGCGGAGCACAGGCTCCGGACGCGTAGGCTCAGCGGCCATGGCTCACGGGCCCAGCCTCTCCGCGGCATGTGGGATCTTCCCGGACCGGGGCACGAAGCCGTGTCCCCCGCATCGGCAGGCGGACTCTCAACCACTGCGCCACCAGGGAAGCCCTGTATCTGTTTTTCATAAAAGATAGTGATTTCTTTACATGTTTCAAAGGGTGCATTCTTTGACTTGATCAAGACACTGCACAAAGTGTCCAAACATAAACACAAAAACCTAAATGCTAACAGGACCATCTCAACCTATGAATTCTTTTCAAATAACTAAGTAGAAATGTATGATATTTACATATCTGTCATGCATTTAGGTTTTCTTTTTTTTCCAATTTCAATTTCTTTTTACCTAGTCTACTTTTACTCTTAAAAGCGAGGAATCAAATTTTTCTAGTGCAAAACGAACTACAGTAAAATGAGTATGCTTCTTTACATCTACTCTGAATAGCTGCTTATTCATATCACAGCATAGCTGCCACAAAGCTGTCATGGGTCATGGTGTCTGCTCAGAGAGAGGAAACTGAGGTAGCCAGAGTATTGCAGGTGAAAACACTGGTATTTTAGACCTTCTTTTCCCAGGGCCAGTTAAATTCTACAGGTTCTCAATTGTTTATAATTTGGGACAATCTATATAAACTGCATAGTTCATTCTTAATGAGATTTAAATAGACACTTTAATTAGACATTTTACAGAAAAATAAGCAACTGTAGATTATGAAAATCAATAATCCTGAGGGTTTTCATTTCAACCTAAGCAGGTAGTAGAGTTTTTTCCCATTATGCTTGTTCTTCTAAATAGAGCTAACACTTCTACCAGCATTTTGAATAACTCTATTGATATTTGCAAACCTCAACTGGGCAATGCAGTTTTTTCACCGCCTATATATGCATTCTATCCAAATAGCTACCAATCTAGCCTTTTATTTTTTCCTTTTCTAGTTTCCAGACTTATACATTTAGGGAATGTTATAAACTGTGAACATATACCCATACAGAAGCACCCTCTTCTAAATATTTGGTGGGCATTGCAGCTGTTTTTTTTTTGGCTTTAATTTTATCCCAATCTTTTATTTAATTTACAATGAACTAAATCTTCCAACTTTAGGCTTTTTTTTTTTTAAGATCATCTCTATTTGGCAAAAACCTTAAACTGATGGTATTCTTCAAAACTCTTAAAATATTTTAAGAGTAAAATATAAAAAATTATATAAAATATAAAATGTAAAAAATATAAAAATGTTTCCCTTCCTTGCCCTGGCTTTAATTTGCTTTCCTTATAAGGCTGTAACAAAACTTAACACAGTATAGCTGATGCTCAAATATGGGCATGCTATTTTCTTTTTCCAATTGTCTAATATTTATGTTAGGAACAGGCTTTCCCTACAATTAACAAAGACTTACACTTTATGAATGATGTTATTCATCATCATTATCAGTCTCCATAGTATCTTGCCACTCTGATGGTCCCTTCTCTCTATATTTTAATTCAGTCTAGGTGCATTAGACCCAAGGGCACCATGACTCACTTTGGAAAGGGAAAACACCATAACCCGATTTCAAAGTATATGAACACCCTGCTTCTTAGATTTACTTCAAAAAAATTGTCAAGCACAGTATCCATCCATGGAGGTTCACCTAATGGAAAATGCAGAAACTAGGGTCAGAAGAAACATAGGCTGGCATACATCTCATCTCCTCCATCTCTACCTGCTGCTGAAGTGAACATTTTAGGAAATGAACATCTTAGGAAGTTCTGAGCGGCAGTTGGATGTCTGGGGATTGTTTGTCAAAAAAGAGTGGGACAAATACCCTCATTGCACATTGACATTAATGATAGTAGTTGGAGGACCAAGAATGAAGAACTTACTTTATGTATTTTAGTGTTAGTTATTTTTTTCCATCCCAGTTGGTAATGTCAGCTCCTTTTCTTTCAGCTGATGTCATTTATAAGATCACAGATTGAAGGCCTCTCAAATGACAGGGATCATTCCCTAAGTTTGGCTGTATTATTACAGCCAAACTTAGGGAATGTATTGGCCCCATCTGAAAGCCAATAGGTACATGCCTCCACAGTGTTACTATTAAAAGCAAAAGCTAGAAGCTCAAGAAGAAGCCTCACTGAATTAAATTTATTTCCTCCTTCCTTGGGACAGTTTTTTAAACACTTGAAAATTCTATCATTTCTCCAAACTGTATAAGACTGTTGTTATACTGAGGCACTCTGTAAGACTACCCTATACCCTGTGTGGCCCGTGGAGGAGAAAGTACTAAAACTCACTGGCACTGTTTATATTCAGCTGGCTTGGGAATTATCCATTGTTAGCCACGTGAAAGAAAAAACATGTTCCTTCTGAGGATCTGCTGTACTCATATGACCCCTTACACAGCATTAAGAATGAGACTGGCTGACATGCTGACATTTACTGAACAAACACTATGAGAGACGCACAATGCTTTGTAGTACTAGTTCATTTAATCTTCACCACAATTCTACAATGTATGAAGCATTATTATCTCTTCCCACTGAAGGAAATGAGGACTTAAGAAGCTTAGTTATTTTTCCAAGGTCACTTAGCTGGTCACAGAACTAGAATTTGATACCGTGTTTGTTTGACTCCAAAGCCATGACCTAAACCATCACACCACAGAAGTGTTAAGGCTAGCTCCATGGCTAATATCCATAAAATTTTTATATGTATTTATTGAAATTCCACTAATAAAAATTATATATATAATATACCTATATACATATATTAATTATATATACATATATATTAATTATATACACAATGCACATGCATATGTATATATGTGTGTAATACTAATTTGCAAGATATATTTTAATTATATTGAATGAAGGAGGAGATTAAAAACACAGAAGCCAAGATCAGTCATCTGAAATTAACAAAAGGAACAATGAATCTTCAAAAGAATGATGACCGTTTTTTATTCTTTGAGGTCTATTTCAAAGGCTAAATTGAAAACATTTAATCTTTGTCTTTTAAAATTAAATGAGAACATGAGTAGCTAAATCTGCACCATGCAGTATGGTAACCACTCGCCAAATGTGGCTACTGAAATTTAAATTAAGATTGAATAAAATTTTTAAAAATTAGTTCCTGTCACATGAGAACTGACCTAAATGGAACTAAGGATTAACTAAGCAATGCCTTTATCAAGGATGTTCTACCCTAATTCTTTCCCCTTGTATAGGCTCTGTCCTCTTTCCCCCTTTCACAACCCTGCACTGTGAATAAGATAAACTGGTTGTGATTTTCACATTATCTTTAACAGGATCCAGTGGACAAGTTGTCTGCTTAAATGAAAATGAAGACTGGCAAAATAAGAACTGACGTTAAGACTTGAGGGTGAGGAGTAGGGCTCAGTTTTCTTTTAACATGAGCCAATGGTATATTTCAGGAGATATAATTTAAGACACAAGATTTCATTGGTGACTTGAATTCTACCAGGAAGAGGAAGCATTCTAAAACAGACAGTTTTTTGAAAAGCATGGCATCTGAACTGAAAGAAATAGTGTGAAAAAGAGATGAAGAGATGAACAAAGCAATGAACGTTTACATCTGTAAAACCTCTTTTTTAAAGTGAGGAAAATAGGATGACTTCCATCCTTACTATAGCCAACCCTGATATTCTTCATTATTTATGTGAAGAATTTTAGATAGTTTTTTACACTCATCATGAAAACAAGGAGATGGGGCTATTATGGTTAACAATTTGCATAAGTGACATAAAAGAGTTTGCATTTTCAAAATGGGAGGTTGAGCAAAATGGTAATTTAGATTGTGAACCCATTAAGAAGTGGGCTCATGTTATGCTTTGCCCATTTTTAGCCCTTGAAAATAGTTTCAGTGATAAAGACTAGTATCAGTGGCATCATTATTTTTAATAGCATTAATGATTTTCATAATCACAATAGCATTCACCACCTTTAATAAGGCTGTTGGATTTTATAAGTGGTTTGCTCAAGTCTATTTAATACCTATTTAATAAGGCTTTGCCCATGGTAGATTGACTTAAATTATTTTAAAACTTTGCATCGTATATAAAAGAACACATTTGTAAAAGAAATTTCAAAAAAGAAATTTGTGACTAATTTGAAAAACAAAAATTGATTTTTTGGAGGCACTGGTTAGAAAGAGTTAGAATCTTTTTCTTTCCCACATGGAGATTAAGGATATTTATGGCAAAGCCATAGCATTCTGGAAGAGAATTCTCTACTCTCAAAGTTATTATCATGGGGCTTCCCTGGTGGCACAGTGGTTGAGAGTCCGCCTGCCAATGCAGGGGACACGGGTTCGTGACCCGGTCCGGGAAGATCCCACATGCCGCGGAGCGGCTAGGCCCGTGAGCCATGGCTGCTGAGCTTGCACGTCCGGAGCCTGTGCTCCGCAACGGAAGAGGCCACAGCAGTGAGAGGCCCGCGTACCGAAAAAAAAATTTTTTAAGTTATTATCTTGTTGAAAAAACTTCTATACCATATATATAATATATATATACATTGCCCCACTTTTTTTGAGGCTATTACTGTATACTTTTCCCCTCCCTAAGTAAACAAATTGTGAACTTCCACAAGTGTGGAATAGGTGAATGCTTGATCTTATTTAAAGACTACATTACATAAAAATTCTATTACAATTTGAAAGAGAATGAACCAACCAGTGTTCAGTATTTAACCTTAATGTAATTAATTTTATGATCCATCAGCCTATTAATCTCTATTCATCAATATCCTAACATAGTTAATCTCTGTATTATATTTTCACATACCGCATACACTATTGAGAATCTTTTAAGAAAACCAATAGTATGTGCATACATCCTAAAACATATTTCTAGTCACATCTTGAGGAAAAACTTTTGATAATTTGATAAGTAATGACTCAATCTCTCTCCATCTCTTTTTTATACTAAATCTTTTATTTTTCTTTAGTCAGATGATGGGTAATATGTGGGAAATATACATGGCCCTCATTCAATCATTAGCTACTCCTCTGTTGTACTTCCTTAGCTTGGTCACAAATATCTAACTCCAAAACATTGCCTGAGGGTAGGCAGGAGGAGAGGGTGGAGCTCAAAGTGTGCTGTGCCTTTATAAGTACTGCCCATTCTTTTAGTACCTGCATTTCCTTGGAATGGCGCGGCACCTGTAAAAGGTTAACGAGCATAGAGACTTTCAGGCGTAACGCAAATTACAGACAGACATACACAGACATTTCATTGATTAACAGACAAGCAACATGCACGCTGCAGGCACACTACAGGTGGCAGATATTACTGCAGCTCTACCACAAGAAGATCTTATAGATCATTTATATATATATATATATATATATATATCATTTCTTTTTCAACGTGGTGAGATACCATTTTCAAGTACTATTTAAAAAGAGAGAAAAATCGTTTTTCCAGTTATAGTTTTCAACAGGTATTATTTGTCTTAGCTTGAGTTGCAGCAGATATTTATATCATCCTTTTTGTTACAGGTCATTAGAGATCTCCTCAACTTTATCAAATAGATCAATTAAACAGATCTTTTTAAAAGGCTCATTCTTTTTTAAAAAGCCCGATTCACTTACATCCAAAAAGTACTGAATTCACAATTCAGGCGCTTTGTCTTCACTATATTTGATAAACAGCTTTACTGCTAAAAATAAATCATGGTCTAAATCATCTCCAATAAATATTTTAAATAGACTCAAACTCTCTGAGTTATTAAAAAGTACAGTGAGGACTTTTTGATGAACTCAAATTTTTAAAATATCAAGCTGTCAGGTTTTCTAAAAATCCTAAATTATTTGCCTTTAAAATTGCATTCATGGTTCTATGAGAATCATCAAGCATTAATGTACATGCATTAATACTACCATCACTGCAGAGGGCCTGCAGAGAAAGAGTTCTTCCATTCCCAGTTTCATTTTTTAAACAATCTCTTGCTATTTTTGTAGCACTCAACACTAATACAGAAGTAACCAAATTAGCATTAGCGGTTCATGTTGTAATCGTCAATTTGTATTGCTACACATCAAAGTAAAAATATTTGCATATCAAAAGTAAAAGAGGTGGGATTTAAATTAATTTAGTGTCTTAAACAAAATTAAGTAGGCCTTGATGGTAAATTAAATGATAAATAGTTCACAAATACCAAAATTGAATATATTTATATTTCTTTTAAAAAAATTCCAAGGCCCGTGTACTAAATGCTAATGAAATATGAAAATTAGAAAAAGAATGGAATATGACAGTGCATATGGAAAATGTTGGGTTTCTCATATTCTGAGAATTCTGTTTAAATTTCATTCATATTATAGTGTTTACAACTATTTATAACTCAGAGTATGTAGGTGATAATTCTATCTACCTATCTATCTAAACATATTTCAATAGTCTGAATCTAATTATTATCAATATTTTACCATGTAGGAAAATGTAGTGGCTTTGATACACCTGTGGGCATAAACATGCCAAAATAATGTGATTTCCAAAAAATGCATTTCTTTTTTATCACCTGTTATTATCATGAAGTTTCCATCTGCTTACCACAATAATTAATGTTTTAATATTCCTTTCTCATGTGGTGATTCATATGGCTAAACTGGGAGAAACACACAATTTTTATGAATGGATATTTTCATGCAACCACATTTATGTGCTTCTCAGGGGATAACATGTTTTCAAAGCACCAAATCTGGCTTTAAAATAATTTACATTTCTGCTCTAGCTCAGTCTCATCCTGACAGTGACCAAGTGAATGCCCACAATTTGCAATACAATGCCCTTCCTGGACATTAAATATTCCCTGATGCACCTGGGGCATTATGTTCCTTCCTCCCTGGCACATATTCCTAAACTGCCTATTATGAGAATTATTTCCTAGGTTAGTCTATAATCCTGCATTGATATTTTATTTTGTTGCTTCATATTCCAGCTAATATTTAAACTAAAACATGTTCCTATGGTACTACTATGCTTCCAGATATTTCTCAAATATAAAAGAATTAAATGTATTCAGACTATTTATCTTTTAATCTTATATGCATATCTGGAAAAGAAAGAAAATGCTATTTTTATGAGTCATTCTCATGATTTTAAACTATGTGACATAATTTGAGAAATACTAGTGACAAAATTTCCCAGAGATACTATAAATAGTACCCACCAACTACTAAATGGGGTTCATGGAGCTAATCTGACAGCCATACTTAGAAACTTTTAAGGTATTAGCCAGGTGCCCTTACAGAAAAGACATATCAGGAAAAGGTAAATCAGAAAAAGAAAGGATTTTCAGGTGGATATTTGGGACAAAATAGATACAATTTATTACCTTCATCTAACTTCTGACTTACAAGTGATTTGTAAGTTAATTACATGATATTCAGGTAAGGTAAGCAGGCAAAATGATGAGTAGTACATTCATTTATTAATTAAAGAATTCTTATCCTTGCATAAAGTTTTGTTTTGTTGCTCTTGTTTTTTGTTTGCTTTTCCCTGTGAGTTGGAAAACTGGAAGACTTTGGAGTATGGTGTAAGAATAACATTGATTAGCTTCTCCATCATAAAATCATAAAGGAAAAGAAAAAATCATAAAATTATAAAGTCACTCTCTCTAATCTATAACCTATGATACTGTAATTTTCATGTAAGTGTGACCTATCACAATAGACTGTAGAATATTATGCCCAAAGACAAAGATATTTTCAAGTGCATTCTGAATATATTAGAATACTTTTAAATTTTAAGTAAGAAAAGTTGAGTTGTGTAAAGATCACCTTTGTCATTGTTCAACCATTTCTTCATAATGATATTATAGTCATTATTTTTTTTGGCAGGGGTCAAGTGAAATAGGGATTGTCTATCTATTTCTCATGGGTTTTGCTTTGCAGATTTGTTATAATACCTATATAACAGTGAATCATTTGATAATCTAAAGAGACAGTGTTTTGTTTGTTTGTGTGCTTTAAGAAAGGCCCTTCTATCTACAATCTATTTTCATGGGATATAATAATTCTCTTCTCAGGAATACAAGAGCTTAATTTTTTAAAAAGACAAAAAGTGACCTTTTGGGAAGACAGAACAGAGATCTGAATATTAATGTAATCAGTAGCTGTCATTTAGAAGACAAGGAGAAATCAACCGCAGGCCAAAAGAAACTTAAACCTAGATATCTACAACTCAATCGAAATTAATAGGAAGAAAATTTCAACTTAAAAAAAAAAAGTCTAAATGTGGATTAAATTTTCCTTGTTTTTAAGAAAGATTAAAAATACCCATCTCAAGTCTCTTAACAATTCCAGGTGGAAATTAGGATGCTTTTCAAGGTGATTCTCACGTAAGACAAGACTTTGATTTAAGAAGGTCACAATAATTAGTATATTCTTAGATTATGACATGTTGCATAGAAAACTATTGTACTTTATTGCTGAATCAGGAAATAGTAATACATCTATTTTGTTGTTGTTGTTGTTCTTTTAAAACTACAAAGACCAGAAGAAATAAAATTAAATGAAAGGGTGGTAGAGTATTTAAGATTGTAGTGTTCAGATCTTCCTTTTACAGATAAGAGCAATGGAGCGCAAAAAGACAGTGGTTTGCTCAAGGTCACACATCCTGCAGCAAAGTCAGAAGTAAATCACAAGTTTACAGATTCCAAGAATTGAGAATCGTGTTTATTTCAATGTGAGAATGAGTAAGTTGAAGGAAAATCAGCTGAGAATTGATGAAGGTTTGATGAAGAATTGATGATAGGCACTATGACACATGTTTCATATACAGTTTTTCATCTCACCCTAATATAATTCATGAGGTTATGGATTTAACTAAATTTTCAAATGGGAATACTGAATATCAGGGACACTAAGTAAATTGTCCAAGGTCACAAAGCTTGTAAGTTGATTGCATGGTTACCACTAAAACCCAAAGCATTCCTCTTTCTTATCCCATGTTCTTTCCATTTTACTTGTTAAAATAAATAAAATTGAAGGCCTGCTGTATAACCAAACTAGCATAGAATAATATTTGTTGAAATAATGAGGGTGATGATTTATAAAGCTTCCTGAAGAGGAATCCAAACATAAATTAAAAAAAATACTTAGCTGTACTTGGGGCTCAAAACAAAGACAAATGAAGCTTTTCAGCAAGAGAACACATAAAACAATGCAGTAATGTGTCCTTCCTTTCCTTTAATGGTGCTACTAATCTAGCCTTTGCCCCAGATGATAAATGTAGTTCAAATTTGAGGGGAATTTCTCTTCAAACATATTTACCTTCCTCATGGCTGGCTTTCTTTCTTTTTCTAATATGAGAGTTTTATTTGATTTTAATATTCCTTTGCCACCTTTTACTTGGATTATTTTATTGCCCGTGGAGATCTCTGTACTTAACTTGGAAATTTCATTGCCATAGAAAGGAGTAAACTGGTTGCCTTTAGATGTGACTGATAAGAACCCATAAATAATCTTTAGAATTACACATTAGCAGGCAATTTTCTCTTGGATATAATTCTAACTAGTAAGTTTTGCTCTCACCGCATTCTTTCTTTGGGACACCTATCAAATCACAGCCTTTTAGAGCTAGTTGAAAAGACCTATAACGTTTGTGAATTCAACTCCCTTATGTTTATATATGAAGAAACTGAAGACCTGAGAAATAAAGGTGGTTGTAAAAAAAGTTTTCCAAGGGATAAAAGATTCAAGACCACATCTAGAATTCCTAATCTAGTGCTCTTTCCATATGTACTCACAACTGTAGTGGTAGACAAACATTCCCCTGGCAAAAATTCCCAGATATTTAAAGATGAGAAATGAAGGCTGGCCTTTATCCAGGAATACCATTTTGAAGACTTTTCTGTTTCAGTGTAGTCACTATTTATGAAGCAAGACTTTATATTAAAACTAACCCTTGCATGTTGAAAACTAACTCCCCTCAGCTCACCTTTACCTCCCGCACAGAAGTCATGTGATTATTTTGTATTTTATATATTTTTAAAAATTAACGTATTTGAATGTAGAATGTGTTTTACTGATTCCTTTATTGCTCCAGCTCTGTAAGCAATGAACACAATTGTTTCTTTCAGGTCCATCAATCTTAGTACCATAGATACTAGTGTAAGATCACTACTTATTAGTGTAAGAAGCCTTAGAAGTGTAGGCAGTCTCATGAATTTACTATAAAACCATGTGGAATGCTTTTTGTTAAATCTACACAAAGACTTTCTTCGACTCAATGGCGTGGGGTACTCTGACAGCACAGAGTGTCAACAGACAAACGGAAATACACTGTTACAATGCTATTATTAGTATTTATAACAGCTCTAGTGCTCTTGATAAATGAAGCCACATTAATTAGTTTCAGGATCTTATTCTCACTTTGGCATATCCACTAGCACTTCTGAACACGCAATTAAAATATTTCAAATGTCACTTATGTCTGCATTCTACAAGAAATGCATACTGATTATGGCCACTTAATTTGTACTAGGCCGCATACATTTAGAAACAAAAATATGTTAACATTTTAGGGGTTAATAAATCCTACACTGCTTGCAATAAAATCTGATGAAAAAACAAAGCTATCAATGATCATGCAAATGTACAATTATAGTATTTTTCTGAGTATGAAATATTTCCAGTTATATATATTTTTTAAAGATCCAACCCTGGTAAGTTTGCTTTCCTTTTATTTTGGAAAATGTAAATTCACTGAGAATTTGGATGATAATCAGTGAAAGCAGATGGATTTTTGAACATCTCATAAGTTAAGTTAGCTCTTTGTTAAACAAATAGCACAGTTGATTTGAAAGTTAGATGGCAACCCATGCATTGACTTTAAAACAAATTACCATTCCCTCTTAAACTGGGGGAAGATTGATTTTCATCTTTCTCCAATGAATACCAGAAATCCTTCGGTTTATACTAAGAACAGTTTAAAGTTGATACATTTTCCCTTTTCTATTAAAAAGAAAACTACATTATAGATTAGATAGATGAAGATACACGTATACATATACAGATGTATGCGTATATAATAACTTGACAATATTTATCCAAATTCTTTGGCCAGTGTAATACTAACTTGATTTCTTGTATAGAAGTAGTCAGAGAGCAAAGTAAGCTAGAAAACGGACCCCCTTCACTACTTCCTTGATCTCAGGAAGAGGCAAGAGATGTCTAGACAAATGTAGAGGCATGTTGTTAACTGCTTTCCTATAAATGATAAATTGAATTTTGTGAGAACATGTTGTATAGCTGGAAGATCCCAACTGCAATCAATGTTTAATGCTTAAAACACTGAAATATTTTTCTTCAAATCTTTAACTCCTTAAAAATCAATACTACAGGACTTCCCTGATGGCACAGTGGTTAAGAATCTGCCTGCCAATGCAGAGGACACGGGTTCAAGCCCTGGTCCAGGAAGATTCCACATTCTGTGGAGCAACCAAGCCCATGCACCACAACTACGGAGCCTGAGCTCTAGAGCCCACATGCCACAACTACTGAGCCCACGTGCCATAATTACTGAACCCCATGTGCCTAGAGCCTGTGCTCTGCAACAAGAGAAGCCACTGTGATGAGAAGCCCACGCACCACAAGGAAGAGTAGCCCCCACTCAGCGCACTAGAGAAAGCCCTCGTGCAGCAACAAAGACCCAATGCAGCCAAAAATAAATTAATTTTAAAAAATCAATAATACAGAAAGTCTCTAAATTCCTCTTTAATTCTGCAGGAATGTTCTAGGTGCTATCAGACCTAGACTCAAGTGTTCCTCCCACCTTGGAAATATGAAGGACAGTAAAAGAAATGACACACACACAAAAGAGTGGACAGAGAAGTTACTGTTAAATGTGAAGGAAATTAGTAAAGTAGCTGAAAAATAAAAGAAATCCTGACATCCTTAATGGCATTTTACACATAATGTAGCAGGCCATACATAATTTGCAAAGAGTTAGGGTTATTTTGTTAATTAATTTGAAAAGGAGGAAATCTGAAAAGGGATTCCCAAATTAGGAGTTTGGGTAGAGATGATAGCTTTGTTCTGAAGATCAAATCAAACCTGGGTGTCAGGCTTGAAAGGCATCAGGATTCTATCTCCTATGGGGAAGAAAGTGATGGAGGCTCTCTTGAAAGAAAACCCAGAGCATAAGTAGACCTGCCAGAAAAAGTGGGATGGAGGAGAGACGTGAACAAAAACTGGGAGAGAAGTCGTAGGTGGGAGAGTTTGCTGCAGACTTGTGAACACTCCTAAGGAGACAGTCACATGAAAAGGGAAAAAGAACTATAGAGAATGACACATGCATCCAGTTCCCTCTCCACCCTCCCCTGTGCTCCTCTGCCCCTACAATAGAAACAGAACAGAGCCTGGCCCACAAAGGTGAATGGTACTCTAAAGTGTAAAATATATGAATTCTGACTATCTCTACACTGTGCCAAAAAAAAAATGAGTAAGGGCAACATTTAAGAAAAAGAAAACCTTAGGGACATAGCGCACAAAGCATTTTCATATCAGACCAACACTGGCATCGGAGGACTTCACATAAAGGAGCAAGATTAAGAAGAAGGGTGAAAACTGAATCCTTTATTATTCTTGGATGCTGTATTATAATACATAAACTGATATATTCTATTAATTTAAAAGAAGATCTTTGAAGAACTTGTACTTTATTGTGATAGAATACGGGCTTTTAATTGTCTAAAATTGATTTGATTTCTAATAAAATATTTACTTCGACCTTGGGCAGCAAGGCAGCAGATAGTTCAACGTGAAACAGTAATATTATGAAAAATTGTGATATTTTTCCATTCAGTTCGAAGCCTCCTGTGCTGTCCATCAAATTCATTTTCCCTGTAACTATATCTGTCATAAATATTGGCATACAAAAATGAAATGTGCTTCTCACCAATAATCTACTGTCAATAAAAACTTCAAATGATACAACACTTTCTGGTGGTTTTTAAATGCTTCACAAATAAATTATTGATCTTGGTATTTGACGATGATGGTATTAACAGTAATCTACAAATAGGAAAATGCGGTATGGGGGGAGGGTTAATGTATCCCAACCACTGGAGCTTTAGTTTTCTCTTAATCTTTCATGATTATAAATAAACAAACAAACAGAACCATAGGTAAATAAATATTCTGACAAAATTTATATTTTGTCTACACAAAATTAACCAAAATTGATTCCATTTTTAAGAATTTAAAAATTATTGAACAGTTTGAAACAACTTTTAGGAATTTTAAAAAATAGCCAGTTTAATTATAATTATTAGAAGTGTTTTTTTTCCTTGCTCAATAATGAATGCATCATTTGTTTCTGGGTGAGTATGATACATCATTCATTTTTTCTTTACCAGCCTTATCTTTTCTTCTCTTCAGAATCCATTAGAGAAAACAAAATATGAATACTGAAGTTAGGAGCAATTCTTAATGTTCATGTTTCACTTCATTTTGTGTCAGTCAGTATCTGTTGCCTAGACTAAATTCTGTTAAGCATAAAAAGAAATTCCATGCTTGTGCTAGTAGCTAAATATGCTCTTCACAGAAAAAAAAATAAAAAAGTTAGTTGTAACATCTTAGTTTTAATAAGGATCTTGTGAGTTGCAGATTATTATGACTTTGAATTATTAACCTTATACTTACGAAAAAGTGTGTTTTGTTACCAGAAAGGTCTAATGTAAACAGTCATGTTGAATACTTCTATGCCTAATGTTATTTTATGTGAGACTTGTAAGATGTAAAGTGAATACAGACACCCTGTATTATCGGAAAGCAGAAGCATCTTTAGCTTCTATACAAGGAAACAAAGAAACAAGAAGTTTCCTTATTCCCCAAAACTATTAACACTGTCTAATAGCCCAACAAAGGGAAAAGAAACCAGAAGTACAGTTGTTGAGACTATTAATATCACTGTGGCAACAATTCTCTTTAATGGCAACGTCCCAACATATTCTCAGGGTCCGGGCCATGATGCCATATCAGTGGATAGGAAAATAAACACCTTCAGACTGAAGGTTGTGAATAAAAACTTGCTATAATGTAACACATGAAGCAGTTTATGAGGAATGTATATTCACTACTGAAAAATCTGGTCCAACAAGTAGTGAAGAGCATAATACATTTAATGCATGCTTGTGACCAGATACTGGGAGAGATACAAAAGTAATAATACATAGTCCCCAACTTCAAAGGCCTTTTTGATTTAACTGCACATCAAAACACATATGAGTGAAAAATAAGCAACAATATTAGGCAATGAGAATAAAATAGTGGAATTCTAGATTTTATGATATTGTCTGCAATATTGTACATGCCAGAGGAGTGATGTTTGAGAGTGACGAAAGTTTCTGGTGTGATTTAGAAAAGAATACATTTTCTACTATCAGATTGCACTGCAAAAGTCAATCCACTTTTCATCTATGATTGAGCTAGTCAACCAGTATTGAAGTTTATAACATCAATCTTCTCATTATCTATTCTCATCTTTAGCCTTTCCTTATTTGGCAAAAATTCAGGTAGCCCCAAAATACTTTTGAAAGGATCATTCATTCAGTCTATATGATGACTCACTAATCTTTCTTCACCCATGAACACTGTTATTAACTTGAAAAGTCCCAAATTTTAGACATGGTTTGTTTTGTGGTTTTGTTTAAAAATAAAATTACTTTTATTAATATCCAGAGACAATAATTAATTTCTTTTGTCCTATTCAAGACTAACTTTTCATTGCCATCCCTTTATTTAATTTCAGTGAAAACTGGGTCTTTATTATTTAGCAAAGAGCAAAAAAATAACTTGAATTTTTGACAACATTCACATGTAGTATATTAATTAGTTACTGATATATTTTATTAAAGATATTGCTAAAACAAAAGAAGTATATGATCATTTATCAAATGCCAAAAATCACAAGATAATGTGATAGTTACTTTTAAATTTCCTCACAACAACTTTAAAAATATTATTCTTTTTTTTTTTTTTTTTTTGCAAATAATGAAATCAAAGCTCAGAAAGTTTAAAAATTTGCCTGAGATCATATAGCTAAATAAAGATTTGATCACAGGTAAATTTGAACCAAATGATACTTTTCCACTAAATCACAGCACTAATATAAAAACTGTACAAAACATGACATGTTTATATTCTTCTGACTGTATGGGTTATCAAACACCATGCTAAGATTATACTGTATGAGGGCTGAAATAATTCTTACCATGGAATGTAATTTTTATCATGGAAAAAGTATTTGAAAACTAATTAGTGACATATAATCATTTTATTTTATGGATGTGGAAATTAAGGCTCAGAAAGAGAAAGTCTGGTACCCAAGGTCACACAACATGTGGAGGCAGAGTGAGGATTGAAAACCAGTTCTCCTGGATATTGATAGGTCCTGATTAATTTATAAGACATTTTCCTATGTAACTGTAGGATAAGAGAGTCAGGACCATATGAACTCAGATTGGACCACATATATGTATAATATTTAGTTCACTGCAACATTATAATGGCTTTTTGAATTATACTCATGAAATATGGCCAAGCAGCAAAGAAAATTCAGAGTATGTAGGAAAATAATAACCAGCTGGAAAGTTTTAGATTTATATGAAGATAGGGCATGTGCATCTCTACATCAGCATACATGCATCAGCGTATATGCAATGGCCTCCACCATGCTATTTAAGTACCAAATGATTTTCATTTCAAAATGGCCAACATGGGTGTGTGAAAAGGAAAAGATAATTTTTCATACCAAATGTAACATAGATCTCCCGCATAGCACAGGGAGATCAGCTCAGTGCTTTGTGACCACCGACAGGGGTGGGATAGGGAGGGAGGGAGGGAGATGCAAGAGGGAGGAGATGTGGGGATATATGTATACGTAGAGCTGATTCACTTTGTTATAAAGCAGAAACTAACACACCATTGTAAAGCAATTATACTCCAATAAAGATGTTAAAAAATAATAAAATAAAAAAAATAAATAAACACCTGATCAGATGACCTGCCAGAGGAGGAGAGGGCTGGGAAGAGGAGACGCCTGAGATTTAGGCTGCTTAATAAAGAGACACAGGGCTTCCCTGGTGGCGCAGTGGTTGAGAGTCTGCCTGCTGATGCAGGGGACGTGGGTTCGTGCCCCGGTCCGGGAAGATCTCACATGCCGCGGAGCAGCTAGGCCCGTGAGCCATGGCCACTGAGCCTGTGCTCCGCAACAGGAGAGGCCACAACAGTGAGAGGCCCGCGTACTGCAATAAATAAATAAATAAATAAATAAATAAATAAGAGACACAAGCCTACATGAAACCTCACTGCAACGAGGGAAAGGCAGAAAGTAATATGAATCCTGAAATGAAATTCACATAGATAATATCTGAGAACAAAATAGTGCTCACAGATTTGCACTTGGTGATACTTCTTAACATACCACCACATTCCAAGCTTTGCTTCCATACAAGTCATATATCCCCCAGAGATGGGAGGCAAGGAGAGAAGGGGAAGAAAAAGAAAAATCGTATATTGCCTCCAAAAGAGTCTTCCATTGATAGAAGAGGTGGTTCTTGCCTTGACTTCAAAACACCTAACTGAGCCTTCACAGACAGCAATGGGACAAATTATCTGGGAAATGAGGTTAGGGACAGAAGAAAATAAGGAGAGGGGCTGAGAAGATTGAGGACAAATATAAATGTGGCACAGAGAAAAGAATCCAGTGCTACCTACCTAGATGCTAGTTCTAAATCTTCCAAATAAGAAAACTGACCTAAATATTACTAAAATTTTTGTCATCTCTCTTGTACACATAAGGCTTTTAAAGAAAGATATTATAAATGCCGGTTTGTAAATATTGTGTGTTTAACATGGATTGAAGTCTTTAAAAGGTTTCTAGATAAATGAAATAACCACATATTTTCATTGGGAGAAACTATTTACAAATAAACATAGCACAGATTTAAATAACTTACTATTAGTTGTAAAACTATACTTGGTATATGTTTAGTTTAATAGTTACACAGTTTCCAGATGACTTACTAATTATTCTTAATGAAATAAAATAATTCTCACTTATTGACCTTGTAAAATAAGAGATATAATTGTTTACTCTTATTTGACAATGACTTTTGTTTTAATTTCTGGCAAGAATGAGATTGGAAGTAGGCAATAAACCTTGTCAATGGTAACCAAACCATTTTCCCATACAGTTGTACTTACTGGCTTTTTTTGTTGAGCACTTTATATTGAAAGTATTATAAAATCTCCTGGAGGTACTACAAATCTCTGTGATTTAAGAGAATTGTTTTTGGAAACTTTAGATATTAAAGCCCACTGATATTGTGATTTGCATTTGTTAATCAGAGAAGTCATAATTGTAAAGTGATGGGCATTTATAAATAACCACATTATGAGGGTAGTACATTCTTTCAAAGTAAGACAAATGCTCACCTGAGGAGGTAGGGATTTACCAGGACTGAAAGGGATTGAAAAAAAGAATGGAAATGCTGCAGGGGGTCTGTGGCTGGATACCCAAGGACTGCCTGAGGAACACTGAAGTTCCTGTCTGGCTTAAAGACTCTCAGAGGGGCCAGCTTTAACATTCACAGACAATAGGCACTGATAAATTTGAAAATAATTGTAACTACAGGTCAAAAAGCATTTTCTGCAAGTGTAACATGAAAAGTGAATCAATTCTAAGCTGCTTTTGGAGTATGAAATGTGTTCAGGAGCTAAAAATGAATAAACTAATATATGTAACAAGTAAAACTGGGAAACTAACATCACCCTACTTTGTAAAATAGAAGTACTTTACAAACATAAAACAAATGGGCACAGGTAATATCATCTCTAGACTGTTAAATGTCATTTGAACATTTAGTAGTCTTCCTAGGACATTAAAAAAAAAACACTAAGAATGTCAGGGTTTTTATATAAGTAAAACTGTTCTTTTATAACAGTGATTTTCCCTGTGTGAAGGAAGGTCCTATATTATATTAATTATGATGGAGAAAAAAGAATTTTGATGATTTTTGAGATAGAATATTACACATTTTTAGAACATTCCAGAGTGATATGTTTTCTCTGGAAATCTTTTTCATGGCTGTTTTATAAGCCAACCTATGAGTGTTTTGAGTCAATCAGTGTTCAGTGAAACTTAAACCAACACACACACACACACACACACACACACACACACACACACACACACACAGGAGAAATGAAAGGGAAACAGAATGGATTTGCAAAGTACTGCTTTGTCTGTACTTCTCTGAGGGTTATCTGCTCCCTGGACTCTCTCTGCTGGCAGTCAGGCTGCTGCCAGCTCTAAAATCAGACAGAGACCTATAGTGTAGCTGCCTCCTTGCCCTGCTGGTTCTTTCCAGAGAAATACAACCTGTGTGCTTAACTTAGGCTGAGTGACAAAGACTATGAGAGAAATACAAGCCAACTAAATAAAGGGCCTCTTTCTTCAGTAGCTGTTACTAATTCCCTCCCTCCCTCAGCTCTATCGCCTTCAAAATAGCCCTCATAAAATATACTTTAAACAGAGTGATACTCCAACATTTTTTAAATGGTTACGTACGTTAAATATGGCCAGACCATAGGGACTACTGAGCTGGGCTATCCTTTCCAAAGGAGGTTATAAAATACTACCTTACATGCTTAATTTGTCTTGGCACTCCTAGATATTTTGGTTAATTATCAGAAATTAGCTTGAGGGAAAGATTAACCTTTTTACGTAGCCAACACACAACTGGTAATTTCTAGTTAGTCAAGTTGCATGACAGTTTCCACTATTTCTTATCATTATCAAGAAAAATGGGAGGCTTACAGAGTGAAAGTCTCTATCAGCCAATTTAGTTCATTAAGTATCTGACTTTTGGTTATGAAATGAAGCATGCTTGAATTAAAAAAAATAACTTTTGGGGCTTCCCTGGTGGCGCAGTGCTTGAGGGTCCGCCTGCCGATGCAGGGGACGCGGGTTCGTGCTCCGTTTCGGGAGGATCCCACATGCCGCGGAGCGGCTGGGCCCGTGAGCCATGGCCGCTGGGCCTGCGCGTCCGGAGCCTGTGCTCCGCAAATGGGAGAGGCCACAACAGTGAGAGGCCCGCATAACGCAAGAAAAAAAAAAAAAAAAAAAAAAAATAACTT
This sequence comes from Lipotes vexillifer, assembly GCF_000442215.2. Classification (NCBI taxonomy): domain Eukaryota; kingdom Metazoa; phylum Chordata; class Mammalia; order Artiodactyla; family Lipotidae; genus Lipotes; species Lipotes vexillifer. The sequence continues at coordinate 1,142,165 of NW_006790452.1, read as the reverse complement.
TTATATTTAGTGGGAAATTATTAAGTCTTTGTGAAGAATTTCTGTTTTGTTTTCTTCCCCAGTTCACCCAAAGCATTATATCAAAGAGAGAAACTCACATTTAGAAAAGAAAGAAAAAGATAGGAAGGAAAGAAAGAAGGAAAGAAGGAAGGGAGGAAGGAAGAAAAAACTGCAATGATCAGATTTCATCTACTGACATCTGAACTTAGGACCTGTCTTGAGAAATAGGAAAACATCTGCTAGTATTTTTCTTTAGTGCAATTCTACAGGAGATTTGGGCTGAGTGCAGGGGTATCTGCCCCAAGTCTACACCTCCCACCTCTGCAAACACTCCTTCTTGTCTTTGCTGTTCTGCTAGGAACTGAACAAGACTTGCTTTTTCTAAAAGATAGAAAATAAATTTACATGAATTCAACAAGCAACATTCTCCAGTAAATTTCAGGGTTTTTTTTTTTAAGAAATAAAGTAACAATCCATTTGGGTAATTTTTTTCATGGCAAATTTGAGAGCTATTACAAAAGAAACTAATAAAATGTTCACCCTTAAAAACAAATGTATACAATGGAATCTGAACTAAATTAAAAAAAAAATCAGGGATTTTGACTTCCAGTAACATGGGAATCCTGGCACATCTTGAACAGTGCAGTTTTACCCCACACTCAACCTCATTTCACCCACTATCCTACTGCCATTACCAACAATATTTAGTGCATTCAACAACAGAAATGCTTGACTTTAGTCCCCATCCTCAGGAAGGTCTCAATTATTACTTTGTTCTTTTGGAATGTTACTAGACCAATCTGCCCCAAATTCCAGTAATGTAGTTTTCCATTCAAGAACTGAAGGCAATCTCTTATCACACTCAGTTAAACCACTTGATCTGGCAATCAAGGGGTTCATGATTTAATTCTATCTCATCTATCCAAACTCATCTTCCCAAATAATACTCTCTCCAAACCAAGCTCCCCTTTTGTCCCCAAACATGTCACAGCATTTCTCAATCCCTGCTCATGCTGCATCCTCACCTAATAGCAAATTTATTATGAGTTTAATCTGTGCCCAACATCATACTCCCATATATTTTAGGGAATTTGTTTCTGGATGTCTTATTTTCTCAATCATGTCATCTTTTCAGAGGTCAGCAAAGTAATCCATCATTTCCTCACATCTCTTAATAATACTATTTATTTCTCACCTAGCATGTGTTCCAGAAATATTTGTAAGAAAGAAACCATCTGTACTAGAAGAAAACAAACAAACAAGGTGGTGAGGGATATTTTTTAGAATTTGTTCATTTGAGGATGAGTGTGAATTTATGTTGTCAAGTGAGTCCATCTCTATGGGGTGGGGTGGGGCACGATTGAGATGGACCAGGCCTGATTGTGCAAAATAATTATATGTCATCTTAGGTAGTATGAAGCTTGAGGTGTGGGATGATGTGGGTGAGGCCAGTGGTTTTACAGCAAAATAAGATCTGTGAAGCGTAACTGAGTTTTAGAGATAATTTGTTTGTACTGTAGAGAACAATTACATCAAATATATGCCCAAATATATTTGGGCATTATAATGGCCTTGATTACCTCACTCTTTGGAAAGTGGTGTGCTCATTGGAAGACCTGAATGCACCTACATCAGAAAATGACTGAATTTTCCAGTTGAAAGGGACTTTGACGGGTCATGTTTCTAAGCTTCTTTATTTCCTAGATGGCAGTGGCCTCCTCCTATTTACCTCTCATAATCCCCATCTTAACTTTGGGGCAGACTTGAAATTGAAATAGCCTCTGAAAAAAAATTAACCTACGTGCAAAAAAATAACAAAAAAATTAAAAATAAATGTAACAAGTCAGTTGACTGACTCATAGCAAAAGAAACAATGTGTTAAAATACCATAATAGCCCACAAATTTTAGCAACTGCAAAATGAGATATTGGTGTTCAGATTAAGAAAAACTGTAACATTTCACTTCCATAATAATAATTCTGACAATTAAAGAGAGAATTATTTTAGTTATAAAAAGATTTTTCTGGGCTTCCCTGGTGGCGCAGTGGTTGGGAGTCCGCCTGCCGATGCAGGGGACGCGGGTTCGTGCCCCGGCCCGGGAGGATCCCACATGCCGCGGAGCGACGGGACCCGGGAGCCATGGCCACTGAGCCTGCGCGTCCGGAGCCTGCGCGTCCGGAGCCTGTGCTCCGCAAGGGGAGAGGCCGCAACGGTGAGAGGCCGGCATACTGCAAAAAAAAAAAAAAAGATTTTTCTTTCCATCTTAAAAAAGTGAGATGACTAACATCCATTATCACAAAGACTGGGATTTCTTAGATTTTCCGTAAACGTTAAGCAAATTAAACGTTAAGCAAATTAAACGTTAAGCAAATTATAAATAAAGTCATCTCAATATTCTTTTTGGTTGAATGATCTTTGTAGTTTTTGGTTTTAATCATATATGACCTTTTATAATTAGTGTGGCTACTACAAGCCCATCGTTAAAATGAGACATTGACCTAAAATATATCACTCATTATGCACTTTGGTCAAAAATGTTTGAAAACCTCTGACAAAGAAGCTTGTTTGAAAAGCGAGACAGCCATATAGACAAAGAGACTGATTCTGATTCAAAATTTTGGGAGGCCCAGCGATCTGCAGTTTTAATAAGGCGATTCTAATGCAGACAGCCTGAGGACTACATTTTAAGAAACGCTGATCAAATTTACATTAGTTATCAATAAAGCTGGAATTATTGACCCACAACTACCTGGGACATTTAGAGAAATAATCCTGCCTAAACTTGATTTACAGAAACACACAGCAGGTGTTTGGGTTTATTGTCTTATTGCTTTGCTGCCAGAATTCACAGAGTAATTGGAGCCTTGGTTTCAGTCTACTTCGGGATGTTGTTTTGTTTTGTTTTTCCCTGAGATTAAGAAACCTGAATATAAGCTCTGTTAGTCCTTTCTTAAGGTTCCTCTGACTGTATAAGCATTTAGTTTATACAAGCAAGTTAAAAAACTTGGGGTCAGAAACAAACTGTCTTTAAGAACTAATGTAGCTTACCTTTCAACTCAACACAGTTTGTACCTTCTAAATCACCTCTGGCAGGGAATTCTTTAGCATATTTCTAATGATATGGATCTGATTACTTTAAAAGGTAGATGATTCTATATTTGGATAACCCGAATTATCCTATTGAAGCACATGTAATATTCCTTCCTAGAACTTTACCTACAAAATTACAGGATTATTGACCTTAGAGCTAGAAGTGTAATTTGTATTTGAACTTACTCTACACTTTACATATGAGAAGCCTGAAGCTTAGGCAGATGAAGAGACTTTCACCACTTCACAGAACAGATTCTGAAAACCTGGGCTCTTAATACTTGATACTACAATGACACCACTTTATAGATTGCTCTGTAGCTGTAGAAAATATACTAAATCCCTCTTCCATCTGACAAATCTAGTTAATAGCAATATGTTCTGTAAACCAGTATCGATTGCCTGGGTTATATAGAAGTAGTAAAGAAAACAATGTTTTCCTTTTTGTCTTCCAAAAAGGAATAGGAGAAAAAAGAAGTCTGATATTTAAAAGGTATCATTCAACTCATATGAAATATTATTTGTGCCAGGAAGAAAGCAACTACCACTTTGTCACACTTCTATGCTGTGTAATTTACAATAAAATGCTGGGAGCATAATCGGTCTATTTCAAAATTGTTATTAATAAAACACTACTTATATAGCATTACTACGTGCCAGGCACAGCATGCAGGAAGCAGGCGAGACACAGCGGCATGCATAGCACACGGGGTTCAGACTGTGATCTGACCACCAGGGTGAAAATATCTGATGGGTGAGTGAGGCAAAGTGAGTAACTCTAAGCCTCAGTTTCCTCATGTGCAAAATGAGGACATGGGATTGTTGTGATAATTCAATTAATTAACACAAATTCAGAGAGCAAAGCCTAACACACAGGAAGCACAGGAAGTGACTGATAATCAATGGTTATCTCTTTAATTCATGCAAAAATGATCTGTGGAAGGTGATGCTCAGTAAGGTCATTAAAGTGTCTGCAACACTCAGCTTCTAAATGCAGATGAGATTTGAACATAAGTCTGTCTGACACTGATGTTCATAATTTTAACCACTATTATTATTGAAAACCGGAGAATAAACACTTCAAATTTTGTTCCACACACTTTGATGAGATATAAGATACCTTAAAATCATGTATTTCAACCTGAGTTTTCAGCTGCAGGCATTCTCTTTATTTCTCCTTCTCTCTTACTCTAACTTCCTTTCTTCTCCTTTCCTCCCAAGCAGTCTTGGATCTATAAGACTCAAAAGTTAAGCAATAGCTTGCACATTTGGACACCTCCTCCATCATTCCTTTTTTCACTTTGTCAGTCTTGTAAGTATAGGAACCAAATTCTCTGCTTCATTTGAGTTTGTCAACATATTTCCTAAATTGCTTTTCCAATGTTTCCTTCAGTTCCTGAAGGATTCATAGAACAGGAATTAACACTCCTCTGGGGAACCTCTGAGAAAAAAAGTGAAACAAAATCAAACTTCTTTCTTATGGAGGAGTTTGCCACATAGGTGTAGTAGTAGAGCTTCAAGGAAAGTAACATGAATGTCACATCTAAAATGCCCAGGGATTCTTTACGTGTTGTGTAGGGGCAACATTCAAAATATTTAACCACTGGCAAAGCAAGGGCTTGAGGCTTTCAGAATGGACACTGGCCGTAAATAACCAGTAAGTCTATGTTCTGCATTCTGGCCTAAAACAGCCCTGTCTGTAGAGCTGAAATGACTCTTTGTTCCTGGCACAGTGCTTTAAACAAAACAGGCACTCAGTGAATATTCTCTGACTGAGATACATAACAAATGTTATAAAGGGAAGAAGAGATTATCCTTTCATGCAGGATCCTGAAATTGTTACATAAATTTGTGGAGAGAGGTAATATGTGTGGACATTAATGCATGAATAGGGGTTGTCTGAAAAGAGAGAAAAACTGTAATAGGGCAAAGGACACACAGTATATAGACACATACATGTTTGAGAAACTTGGAGTTGTCTTGTGTCACTATAAACTATTATAAGCCATTTCCAGTTTTACAACATTTAATAAGAATTATTTTAATGTCCAGGTGACATTCTTGTTCACATAGAGACATAAAAACTAATCATTGTTAGCCAGTTCTTTATTAAAGCTGGATTCAAAATAACTGGCAAGTGAACTTAACTATCTTCTCAAAATCCCTGATTAATAAAAAGTAAATTTTTCTTTGTGGAAAAAACACATGCACAATTATGTCAGCAGAAGGTTAAGTGTGAGAAGCATGGGTTTATGGGTTATTTTAGGAGATTAAAGTAGAAAAGAAGCAAAGAAATTCTGCTCATGTGTTTCCCCCAACAGAAAGCCCTGAAGCTGGGCTGCCCTCTCTTTTTTTTAACTCTGCCATAATTCTTTCTACACATTCATGATCACAGTTTTTCTATTATCAATGTTTATTTTCTTCCCACTGAATCCTGAATTTGTATGCGCCAAGAATTCCGTATGGTTCATCTTTTTCCTTCCTGAAAGCTAAATGGTACTTGGAACACAGTGTCCATTCAACAGATATTTGCAAAATAAATAAAGTCAAAGAGGGACAATGGATACTTAGAGAGAATAGGGTCCTTGTGTCTGATATTTGAATTTAAGGGCATATTTTTAATAAAATCAAGGAACTATCTCAATTTCACGAATATATATTGGAGGTTCTAAATATGAGACACTAAGTTGTGAGTGAAGCAGACACAGTGACAGTCCTATACTCACAGGGTTCTCAGTCTAGGGCAAGAGTCAAATGCTCAGCCTAAGGTTCCTCAGAGCTGTGATATGAGCTCTGCCATAAGTTGTGTATCAAGTGTGCCAGTTCACTGTACTGGATACCAGAACAATAGCCTCAACAGTGGGTTTTCATTGGGGAAAATTCCATAGATTGGAAACCAAAGTTTTGGATTCAGAGGGTATGGATGCCTCATTTCTTGAATTCTTTGATATTTGTGTTTTGGGAAATGCTACTCAAAGCATTTGGTTCTGAAGGCTAATACTTATTAATGTATTTTTTTTAGTGTCATTGTAAAAAGGCTCACTTTGAGTGTAATCAATCAGTGCTTATAAATTATATAAATATACATTTATATTTTTATATTTTCTTCTCTCTCATGCCTGCATATATATATATATATATATATGAGAGAATATTAAGACTACCTCTAGGATCTTAACAGCTTCTATAGGACTCAGTGTTTTCTACTGTTTAAAGTGCACTTTGGGGTTTCCCTGGTGGCTCAGTGGTTGAGAGTCCGCCTGCCGATTCAGGGGACACGGGTTCGTGCCCC
>NW_006790452.1:1126489-1132595 GCF_000442215.2 Lipotes vexillifer | reverse complement strand
CGTACAAAAAAAAAAAAAAAAAAAAAAAAAAAGCACTCAAGCAAAGCTTATAGCAATAACTATAAATACCGGTCACGTTCCCTGAAAAGGAATTTTAGGCAAAGGGATGGAAAGGCCTCTTTACTCTCCACAATTGGGATTAGCATTAAGAAACAAAAATAACAAACAAAAACAAAACCAAAGCAATTCATCCAAAAACATGGGAAAGGGAAAGGACTTTCTAGTTTGTGCATGAATTGCCTGAGTGAGGGAAAATATTTGTTGAATAATTTCAGTTTAGTCTACTATATGCTGTTCCTCACAGTACTGCCCTTTTGTTGTCCAAAGCTCTGAAACTCCACATCTTCTGCTGCCATTTCTGCCTACCCCAGGGAGGTAAGAAAAGAAGTACATGTGAGGTTTTCATATTCAAAGATATAAAAAGTGAAATGCAGTAAGTCCCCAAATAAATATAACTATTGCCACTGAAGGAACTTAATACACCCTGTCATTTCCCCATGGCAAACTAAAGCTGTGAATGAGACGTTCCCCAAAGAAAACTAACTCTGAAGCACAGGGTAGACTCTGCTTTACAACATTATTGGGATAAGATAATATGCAGATCATTTAATGTTAGTTGAAAATAGAGTATTTCTTATAAAGCCAAAATACATGCATTTATTGAAGATACATCAAGGGAGCAAGATAAGACATAAGTGTTTGAAATTGAAAGGTAATATGTTTGTGTCTAATATATTGTAGAATTTGTCCTGGAATGGTTTATCCATGTAAAAATATGGCCTCTCTGAGACTGTCATGATCCATAAAACTCAGGGTGATCTTCTGAATTAAGCCTGGTTCACAAAGTTCAGGAAGGTTTTAACTCACATCAAAATTTCCCTAGAGCTGAAAAATTATTTTGGAAATGAGAAAAAGGGGTAGCTTGCTTGGTTGTGCTGGTTTTTTCTTTTTCTCCTTTCTGACATTCTATTCAGATTTGCCAGGTATCATAAACTCTAAAAGGCACTACATATTTATACACCACTTTACTATCTGTGAAGTGTAACAAATGCAGGAATATCCAGCCACTCCATTTGTAATGAAATAGGAAAAAAAGAAAAAAGGATAAAAACAATATAAGCAACAGATTAAATTCTATAAATTCACTCTAGCACTTAGCACAGGATTGGGCACAAAGAAGGTATTCTCTATTATTAATTGTTAGATGGAATTAATTACCACTATTTTTCTAAAGGTGCATTATATTGCAACAGTGCAAATGTATTATTTGGCCTTAAACAATCACCAAGAATTGGGAAAATTTCATTATTTAGAGATCCCCAATATTGAGGAAGCATATATACAAAAACTGAGAAAATAATATTATCCAGGAAAAGCAACTTACCAAAGTTAGAAAGGACTATTTAATCTCCGATGACTTTTAAGCCTCAAAACATATGCTTAGTCAACATATGGCATGCTATTTTATACTTGGAAACCTTATTTTTGATTGACTAGATTGAGACCAAAAGCCAGAGGAATCAGTGAGTCAGTCCTTATCAGATCATCCTGATTATAGCTACCTTTAGCCAAGGTTTGTGTTTCATATGATGGTTTCAACAGTGAACCAAGGCATATCTCTTCCGCATTTCTCACCCTGTCAACAGCTGTAATACTTCCTATTATTGGGAAATACCTGTAATGTTAAGTGTTAAAAGAACCTTGGCTGATTAGAACACTGATGATAATACAACTTAGTCTTCAGCCTTCTAACTTTCATGGTGGAAGCCCAGCTGAGCCGTTATCACTTCAGCAGAAATAATGAACAAATCAAACAGCTATAGAGATAGATACTAATATTAAGCCAAGACTCTCACATCAATCTCATGGCTCTTGAACGAATGACTTATGTAGAATGACTACACTTAACTGACCACCTTTCTACCTCCACTGGAAACACACACGTGTGAGTACACAAACACATGCACACACACATACACACATCTTAGAGCTTTTTGATATTTGGGGGGCTAATAGTTTAAGAAAATAATGCCTTAGGCTGTCCAATGTGAGCAAGAGTAGCTGATGACCCTTGATACAGATCTGTGGTGCTGTATAACTCCCTTATTACAATGCCAGACAGTTATACTTCCTGAATTTCAAACTATTACAGAGACATCTGTTTATTAACATTTTTAAAATTGTAGATATCCCTGTTTTAGGACCTTAATAGTCTTTCATATACAAGAAGGAATTCAACTCAAATAGTTTCCTCCAAGACCAACTCAATTCGTTCATAAACTAATGTGCATTTGTTCGACTGAATTCTGCTGTTCCTAATATCAAGCTTAGAAGAGGTGCGCTGAATAAATGTGAGTGTTGATTAAGGAAAGGGAAAGGCAGATTACCAACATTACTTTGTGGGTAGAGAGGTGAGTGAGGGAGATTAGTTAGGTCAGAGGAAATGTTTTAAAGTTATTAAAACAAAATTTGAAATAATACCCTATGGGCATGTTCTGTTTGAACAAAGCAGCAGTAGACAGCTTATTCATATCTCCAAGACAGGTGAGTTGATTTGGTTCTGTTTGAGGCAAGAAGATGGCAGTAAAAACAATGAGATGGTATCAGGTCAAGAACCCAATAGATAAGTTTTATGCAAGCTTGGTCAATGTCAACTGACAACACTCATGTGTGATGAGCAATCACCAAGATGACACTTTCAAATAATAACAAGAACAATACGTGGAGGAGGTGGGGGGAGCTGTGGTTCTGGTAGACTTAGATATGTTTCAATCATAATAAAACCATGACGAGTTGTCAAGTTTTTATAACACATTTTTATAAGCTACTTTAAATCATTTTTGAATAAGATAAAATATGCATGAAAATACTTTAAAAGTGTTATTAAGAATATAGTTAATATTTTATAAATGTTCCCAAGAAATAATAAATGACTGCATTCGTATGGCAAGAGATCTGTTGAAAGAAAATAGTCTGCCTAGAACATCTATAAACCCATATATTTCCATTTCAATGTAAAATAACAACTATGCCTTCTTTTTTCTTAATTCATATATTTAAGTCACCTAGACTCTTTAATGGAATGAACTCTAATTAAAAATTTCTGTATTCAAAATGAGATCTAACTCAGTTTACTCGGATTAAAACATTTTAAAAATAAATATTATTTCCCTTTCCCTCAACTCAGTAGAGATATTTTTGGTCTCATGCATGGTCTTACTATTATTTTCTCATTTTATATTGTGTAAAAATCATGTGACTATAACTGAAGTTCACATGAAAAATGAAGGAGGCCCCCTTAGCAGCCAAAGTTGATTTTCATCAATAACAGCCAGAGAATCCTGGGACAGAAAATAAGATGCACAAGATAAATGATATTTTAATTAACTCTTATTTGAGAATGAGCAGTTCTCACATAATTTTCAGTCTCATGTTTACATTTTTTCTGTTTATCTCTATTTGTAAATTATTTGTAGCCCAACAATTTCTACACTTGATTCATCTTCTTTTATCCTGCAATAAGCAATCACATGTGTAAAGACTGTTCCTCTAATATTCAGCATGAAACTTATCCTGTAAGTTCTTCACCGGATCTCTACTGTGACCATCGTGTAAGTGTTCTCTAGAAGATTATCCCCCAAAAGTAGCTATACCCAAGGAGTTCTGCCTACAGTTAGCAGTAGGAAGTAGTGGTGCAGGGCAGCATTCTGCTCATTAATAAACTGACTGGCTTCCTGGGGTCTGCATAGTGCCCTGTTACATGACCTAGCTGCAGCCAATTCTCATTTTCCAATTCATTCCTGAGAGCATTTCTCCAAGCCCACCTACATAGAAACTCCTTTTTTAACTGTGAAGTTCTCTATTATATCCATACTCTATGCCCTCTCTACTTGGATGCAGCATCTCCAAATGCATTGAGGGATTGACACATTTATTAAACAGTAGAAAATGTTTCCTTCTTTCCTTCCTTCCTTCCCTGCTCCTTTTCTATTTGAAACCATCTGCAGGGTATCATGCCTACATGAGCTATTGGGAGCTTGACATATGTTACTATGTTATTATTTTACAGGTGAGAAATAGAACATGGAGTGGTTAGACTGTCTATCATATTTAGTAGCTGACAATTCAGTGTAAATGCTTTGCCCTGACAGCCAATCACTCATTAAGTCTATGTTCCCTTTCATTTAGGACTTGTGCAAAATAAAATGGAAGCTCTCAACTATTTATTCAAAGTAAAAGAGAGAAATAAGTTAATAACCACTTACTAAAATAGATGAAGACATTACAGTTTAAGTGTATGTCTTAAGTGTATGACACTTAGACTTTGCAGTTTAAGTCTAAAAGTTTCATTATCAACAAAGTAAATCCTTACGTGCCAGGGTACTAGGAAGGCAAGTAACCCACAAACACTTGAAAATCAATTTAATGCCATCAGACTTCTGGAAGAATAAGTAATATACACATTTTACTTATAAATATAATGTTCATGAAACTATAGAAAAAATACTCTCATATAAACTACAGCCATGCCAAAGTATGCCATAACACTTAATATAGTTTATGTTTTCCTTTATCAAAAATGCTCAGTAATTAGTAGTTCTGATGTTTAATTCTACTTTTTTCCTAAAAATATATAACTCATCTAATAAGACAAAATAATTTATATCTTTGGCATTTAGACTTTATGAGAGTCCTGAAAATAATTCATCATTTTAATTACTAATGGTGCTTTTATATCACAAATTTCCTTATAGTAAACTACTCCAAAATCTCACAGTTATTTATAATAAATCTTTACCTTAAAAATATCTTTATATTGCTAAAATGCTCCTTTTAGTGCCCCTCAATTTATAAGCAAAATTCAAAAACATAATCATTCTCATTATTTAATCTCATAAATAAACTACAATTGGAGGTAAAAGCTAAACATATAGCATCACTGCAATGTCCAATAAATGACGTTTTTGGAAAATGTTAGTGATACTGATACAAAGCTGTAGATGATTCATTACTTTCTTAAACTTTCTGAACCATCTAATTTTGCTAATATAGTACTTTGAGCTTCACACTATTGAAACAATTAGCAGGCTCCCCCACCATTACAAAAATGTAACAAACATTTAAATAATTGATATCTCCTTGAACTACTCTTCAATTTATTTACTGGTTACATTACAATTAAATCGCTAGCAAATATATTACACTCTTTAAAAGAAAAAGAAAAATATATTATTTTGTTTGGAAAAATTATTAAAAACAGTAAAATACTTTTATGGTTTATCTGTTCATGACACATTTTTTCTTAAAAATTTATTCTTAAATTGGTAATGAGATAATCTGATTTTTGTCTTTTGCCAGTCACTATTTTAATTGTAGCAATGGTTTATTATAGGAAAATTTTGGTCTACTTTTTGTTGATTAAATTAGATGAAGATTAAAATTCTCTCATAAAAAAAAAAAGCTATATCCTTAAAGTCCTGCAATGCCCCATAATCATTTATTTCATTTGTAAACCATTTCACTTCCAGATTGAACTAATCCAATTTGTTAAAATATTGTTACAACTTTAAACACAAATAATAAATGTCAGCAAGGATATGGAGAAACGGAACCCTCAGATACTATTGGTGGGAAGGTAAATTGGTGCAGCCACTGTGGAAAACAGTATGGAGGTTTCTCAAAAAACTAAAAATACAACTACCATATGACCCAGCAATTCCACTATTGGGTATATACCTGAAAAAAACAAAAACACTATATGAAAAGATACATGCACCCTAATGTTCATAGCAACATTATTTACAATTGCCAAGGTATGGAACAACCTAAGTGTCCATCAACAGATGAATGGATAAAGAAGATATGATACATATATACAGTGGAATATTACTCAGCCATAAAAAAGAATGAAATTTTGCCATTTGCAGCAACACAGATGGACCTAGAGATTATCATACTAAGTGAAGTAAGTCAGAGAGAGAAAGACAAATATTATATGATATCACTTACATGTTGAATCTAAAAAATACAACAAACTAATAAATAAAACAAAAAAGAAACAGGGGCTTCCCTGGTGGCACAGTGGTTGAGAGTCCACCTGCCGATG
>NW_006790452.1:1097353-1126397 GCF_000442215.2 Lipotes vexillifer | reverse complement strand
AAGGCGGAAGGGCCCACGTACCACAAAAAAAAAAAAAAAAAAAAAAAAAAGAAACAGATTCACAGATATAGAGAACAAACTAGTGGTTAATAGTGGGGTGAGGGAAGCGGGGAGGGGCAATATACGGGTAGGGGGAAAAGGAAGGGTTATTATAGGATTATATGAAATCATGTGTCTGGAACTTGGGAAAATTGTAAAGCACTATAGAATTCAAAGACTCTTTCATTCAATTGTATATATATCATTAGAACTTTAAAGTGCTTGGCCAAAAATACATGAAGATTTTTTTTCTCATAACTTACACCAAACTCTTCTTAAAACTAAAAGAGACTTGTTAAAAGGAGAATTTTGTTACATAAAATATATTTCATTTTCTAAAGTTATTCTTTAAATCCAAAAGTAATAAATTGTAGTTTTACACACACATGGATATATTTCTTTTGTGATATATAATAACCTGATACCACTATTAGGGCAACCTAATTGGTCATAAGTAGATTCTGTATTCTTTGATATGTATTTGATAGGTTGCTATGTTTACATAACTCTCATATATCCCTGACATACATTCTGGAAAAGTGAAAAGAGACTATCGATCCAGTTAACCATATGAGACATCTAAAAAGGCACTCTCTTAAGCAGGCCTGGCACAGTACTATTGATTTCCTTCCTCCCTCACTCTTACTCGTCCGCATTCCTAGTCCACCTGCTTGTCTTCTCATGCAACAAACAAATAACTAAAAGTTAAGCAGATTTTAAAAAACTGTAACTTCCTACTTCACTTATTCTTTCCATGCACATGTACTTTGTTCTGCCTATTTTTAATCTATCTTCCCTCTCTTTACTTTCTCATAGAGCTACCCTCTACTCATCACACTTCAGCATATATTTTCAGTCTCTGAGGCATAACCACACTTTTCTTAAGCACAAGTGTTGCAAAACATCACCAAATGATTTGATTCCTCATTCCTACTGAAATGAAAATTATTTGGATATTTTCCCCTAACCTAATGAGATCCAGCAGAGTTTGCAATAAAGCAAATTAATGGATTAGTTGAAAGTTACCTTTCCATTTATTTCCATGATAAAATTAGAACTTCAGTCCCCTGGAAGAAAATGTCTATGGATATATACTAAAGATATTTACTATGCAAAGCCTACCTAATTCACATATTTAAAGACATATAATATGCAATGTCTTTTTAATAATCAGTTCAGAAATAAGAAAAAAGTCATTGATAGTATCACGCTTTATTGGAAAATCCTTTTAAAATAAATGATCCAAAACACCTCTGGAAAGCCATCAGCCTTTCCAAGCTCATTTTTTTGTTCTGAATTATAAATTCAGAAATCAGTAAACCTTTAGCATTATGGCCAAGTTTTCCATTATCCTCACAAAAGTGGCATAACCTCTAAATTAGATCTACATTTCTTTGTTGTTTTAAAAATATTTTCCTGCATTTTCTTCATTACTTGAACACATTGGCTTATCATGGTATTACACGTAACAAAGATCACAAAGAATTAAAATCCTGAGTAATATGCATTATGATGTCTAAGGACATTTTTCCCCCTGTCAATTAGCTAATATCCTATTACAAGCAGCTAATGTGCCTGTGTTAACAATTCTCTTTATAATCGGATGTTCTATTTATTTAATTGATGCCTGTTGTCCTGATTAGAGTGGACAGGCAAGCTTAAATAATGATAGTTGAGTCTTGTTAAGGCTTATGATTGGAATCTTTGGTAACTTGCTCTGCTTTATTTGCTATAAACTCTGGGGGTGTTGCATACTGTGGTGTCCCCAGCCACAAGGTGGTGGTGATAAGGTCATATGAGGCAACTCCTAATTTTAAGTTGGAATATATCTTTTACTGGTTTCACTTCTGGAAAAAATTGTTAGTCGATTACAAAGAATGTTTATAATGTCAAACTTTGCAAAAGGATGCCAACTTCCATGCCCCTCCAGACTACACTACCTAGTGTTTTCCTGATTCTTATGAATAAAATTGTGTGCTTTCCTATTTCGTTCTGCTGATTCCAGATAAGCAGTGAATCCAAGGACACAAAAGAAAGTGTCAACTCACCAAGATCTGTACTTTTAAGCACGCGACTGCAGTAAATTTGGTTACCCCTGAACTGTGATTCAGAAAATCTGGAGCACAGCTCTCTCACGAACTTAATGACCTTGAAAAAGTTACTCTTTTCATTAACTAGATTTCAAAATGACGAATTTTCAGATAAAACAATTTCTTCCGGATAAAATAATTTATGATTCTATGTGAATGCTTTATATTCCACTCTTTAATAAGTTGAAAACAGTCAATCATTAAATTACTTTTGCAAGTTGTCTTTATTACGACTTTGCTATAGTCAGTTTCACTGCAATGGAGAAATAACATTCAAAACGAGGACAGAGTTGTGTCTCCAGATGCAAAAGAAGTGATGGTTCCACAAATGAAAATTAGCGACTTTGCCTTCAGAAGGGTAGTCTTAGTAAGATAAAAGAGCTTCACTAGAACACTGTAGAATTGGCTAAAAATTAGATGACTTATGTTAAAAATTCTCAATACTCAGTCCAAATGCTTGAGAATTATGTCACCAGATTCCAGTACAGAATTATTGCTATTATGTCTGTTGATTACCATAGAATCACAGACCTTTAGTGTTGGAATCCATTTTGTCTAACTTATTATCTTATGAATGAATCCCTTTAATAATGACTTTGAGAAATTATCATGCAACCTAAGCTTTGATATCTTCAGTGATAAAGATTTCAGAATACAGACTAGTCTATGGAGCAGATTTTGTTGAGCATTTCTTAAGATAATACATTTTTTTCCTTATAAGGAAGTAATTTTCTACCATTTACACCTGCTAGCATTTGTTCTGTCTCCAGGAATCACAAAGAATGAGTCAAATCCTTTGTCTCTCTCTGCATTAAAGTGCTTCAAATATCTTTTAAATGACTGTCCTCTCCTCCACATGTCTTCCTCAGCACATCAAACATTTTCTTGGATTTACATATTTTTAAAAGCACACAAAAAAGGAAAAAATATAGCTGCTTAAGTGATAACAATCAATAAACTTTTTTTTTTTTAATTAGAAGCCTTCTTAGAAATTGTGTAAGAAGCCTATAACATAAATGCTAATTGATCACATGATCACAGCAATCCATGCCACAGAGTCAAAGGAAGTTCTCAGAATCCTTCTCAAGAGAGAACTCCAGAAAGAAAAATAGGTCAACACATGCTATCACTAAAGATAACATCCCTGGTCTACCTTGGTTTCCATATTATACAGATGAGAAAACCATGCTCCAGGGAGGTTAAATATCATTTACTGGAAAACCTAGACCAAAACCCCAATTTCTAAAATTCCTTGTCTTCCATACTCAATAGAAAATTGAAAGTTACTTTAAAGATCAGTTTTAGTTAAATCCTTCATTTTGGTGAAATAAGTGAGGTTTTGAGACATTAAGTGATTAATCTGTACCTCCTGCATTTAACTCCCATCTTTCTAAAATATTAAAAGAAATTTTAAAATGTTAAATTATATATGTGCACATAGTATATACATCTTCTATAGCACTGATAGACAAAGCACATATAGGTTTTGTTATTTTGAGAATATTGCCTAAGACTCATATATAAGCAAATATCAAAAGGGTATTACTGGGCTTCCCTGGTGGCGCAGTGGTTGAGAGTCCGCCTGCCGATGCAGAGGACATGGGTTCGTGCCCTGGTCCGGGAAGATCCCACATGCCGCGGAGCGGCTAGGCCTGTGAGCCACGACCACTGAGCCTGCGCGTCCGGAGTCTGTGCTCTGCAACGGGAGAAGCCACAACAGTGAGAGTCCGGCGTACCGCAAAAAAAAAAAAAAAAAATGGGTATTACTTTGGGAATTGAGGAAGCCTACAAAGCAACACTGAGTATGATAGAGAAAGAATTTATGTAGGCACTGGAGCTTTTGAGAATATAAAGTCAAGCACTATAATGACCATATGGAAGACGTTCATTAAGATTATATAGGTTCATAATATATGAAGCACACTGAAAATTAAAATCTTGGGTAGGGTCAGGGAAAAGTCGTGTGGCATAAAAAGTATTCTCTGCCAGCAAATTGATTAAATTTCCCAGTTCTAGAAAAGGCCATATATTCTGTGTAGGCACTCACTGAAAGGCAGATGTGCATGGCTTCTGAGAGCGTGCCATAATCTACTTATAAATAGGACTCACCAAGGGACATTGGTAGCAATTTGGCATTAAGAAAGAGTTCACATACATGAAGAATTTACTTTGTGGTAATTTTATTGAGGAAAGTCCATATCTGACAGGGCAGCCTTTATATATCTTTCAATCTTATTTTGCTCTATTTTGACCTCCATGTAACATAGTGTTATATGCAAGCACATATTTAGCCATTAAAGTCAATAATTTGCATTGAGAAAATAGTTTCGGTTCTTTTTTTGTTTTTTTTTTTTTGCGGTACACGGGCCTCTCACTGTTGTGGCCTCTCCCGTTGCAGAGCACAGGCTCCGGATACGCAGGCTCAGCGGCCATGGTTCACGGGCCCAGCCACTCCACGGCATGTGGGATCTTCCCGGACCAGGACACGAACCCGTGTCCCCAGCATCAGCAGGCGGACTCTCAACCACTGCGCCACCAGGGAAGCCCGAGAAAATAGTTTTTGTTTTGTTCTGCTTTTGTTTTGTTTGCCTTTTACTTCCACTGATATTATCCATGTAAGGTATGTATTTTTTTGTACCAAATTTGTTAGAATGGTGAATGGGCATCTTAAAGAAAAACTCATATCAGGCACCAACTCAAACTAAAATATTTATTCAATTAAGAAATAAAAAGTAGACACAAAATTCTTCTTTCATCAAACACTAGTTTTTAATTCATTCATTTTTTTCTTTTTCATTCATTTTTATGCATACTTGTACTTATTTTATTTATATATTATACTATATACTAGCCAAGCCATACCTTTATTCTGTACAAATTCAGATCAAAGCTATATGCAGTTTTAAACTGCACCTCATTTTTTCCCCCTGAAGTTACTTAAGTGGATTTTCTGGGTTCTTCATACTGAACAAATGTAAGCATATAAACCGAGGGAGTCCATCATGCATTCCTCGTTCTTTTGATAAAGTATTTTGCACTAAATGAGAATAACCAGAATGCTAGAAGTATCTGCGATCAAGTAACATGGAACAGTTAGGAAAACTTGGGCTATAAACCAGAAAAAGAGAGAAAGAAAGAGAGAGAAAGAGAGAGACATTATATAGCTAGACATTAGGATACAGTATCTGAATTTAGGTCATGGAAGTACTTTCATTTGGAAAAGGAATAGAACTTATTTTGTGTTTTCCCAATGGGAAAATTCAGGATATATGGATTCAAGTTATGGGAAGGCAGAATTTGATAAGAAATATAAGAAAAAGCTGAAAAGTTAAACATGTCCTCAAATAAAGTGAGCCACCTCCGGATTTTGTGTCACTGGAATCATTTGAGCAGAGATTAGTGATTCTTATGATGGTGCTGAGGGATGCACGAACAATCTAAGACTTGATTGGTTGGACCATAATCTCTCTACCAACTCTTAAAATTCCATGACTAATTCAGCAAATATTCATTCTATGCTCCAGGCACTCCACATAAAGAAAAATAGAAATGAAATGATCCTTATATTCACAGGGCTAACAGATTGGTTAATTCTAAGATTATCTTGGTAGAAAGTGGGGAGAGGAGGGTATTTTGACTTGTATCCTAATTTTCCATCAAGGTCTGCTCAATTGTACCCTCTAGGCACAACTCTTTTAGTTCTAAGTACATAGCTCCAAGTTAATGCTTAAGTGCTTATCTTGCTCTCAAAAGCACTGTTTCCACAAAAAAAAGTCCTAGAAAAATATAGTGTACACAAGGTAACGTATCTTAACTCCCGTTTCTCTTTCCAGCCATTTTACCTCAAAGGCTTTTCTAAGAATAATGGAAACATGAACTCATAAATAAAGTCCTTTTTCTCTACCTGCATTGATTTTTTTCCCCTCCAAGTTTTATTTCATATTCTCTTAAAGTTCTTTTAGTGTCCGTGGTTTTCAATATCTTTCCTTCAATTTTTTATTGCTTTTCAATTTATTCATTTTCCTAAAATCTTTTTGTTTCTATTTTCTCAACGACTTTTCTTTTCTTTCTTGGTTTATCCTCTTTTCCTCATCTAATTTTACTTCTCCATTTCTTTCTTTTCTTGTATGGTAAACGACTCTTCTTATATGGTGCATATTTCCTTTATTTGCCTGTAATGTAAAAAAAGTGTTTCTCTGATAATCTTCCCTCAAAACTTTAGAACATTTTGGTTGAATTTCCTTCTTTCCATGTGAGATATAAGTATATCTGTGCTTCTTTTCTTACCACTAGATTTGATAAATTTTATAAAATTTAAATGATCTTTTTTCTGTGTTTTCAATTATTTTATACTTACTTGGTTTTTAATTGCAGGTCCTAAAATTAGGGGGAAATAATGACTGATTTCTTATGATACAATTTATTAAGTCATCTGTGAATCTAATAATAGTCAAGAGCCACAAGCTAAGGGGAATAAAAACAGAGTAGAGGAAAGTGTGGATGAGAGGAAGGGTACATACAAGGGTGAAAAGGATGAATGACTTCTTTCTAAAAATTCATTCATTTGCTCAGCATTCAGTGAGTAACAAACACTGTGGACATAGAAGAGTTCATAAAGGATAAGATGGAATCATAGAAAGTCAGAGTTGAACATGAATGAGAATCCTAGCTTTGCTTGGGAGGAATCGGAGATACTACATAAGGCACGTGGCACTTCAGTCAATTCTGAGTGATTTTGGCCACTTTAGGTTTTCTCCAAGCCTCATTTTTTATCAATTAAATATGAATAATAATAATTTCTAACTCTATGTTCCTTTGTATGGATGAATTAAGAAAGTGGAGATTATTAAGTTTATTTACATTGTGCCCGACACACAATAAACCCTCTGTACATGTTTGCTGTTATTATTGCTGTGAGTTTTCCAAACAGACCTGGGGAAAGTGCTCTCCAGATGGAAAGACCCAACAATGCAAAGGTCTGTGGACAGGAAAGATTATTTATAGCCATTGAGAAAGATGGGGAGTCCAGATTACAGTGTACATCAGGGTAAAGGTATAAAATATGGACTAGAAATGTAGGTAGAAATGGGATCATGAAGGCCAGCCAATGATTTCAGAGCTTTTTGGAGTACGAGGCCATGCATTCCTGAATGAAGATTAATGCTCCAGCCTTTAATGGTTAATGGTCGCCATCAGTGAAAATGCCTATAAATCAAAAGAATTTGCTTTGTTTATATACACAAACAAGTCTTAATTTTGCTACTATTTTAAGGAATACCACAAATAGTGCTGCCACACACTTGCCCACCTCTAGACACAATCACTGTTTTTTTTGTTTTTGTTTTTAAGACATCTGCCAATAATCTTCCTAGCCCAAAGGTAGTGTTCTAGTTACATGTCTCAAAGATCTGAATAGTCACAAGGATGTAATGCAGAGCCTGAAACATCCTCAAAACAAGCCCCTACAGGAGCTAGGAGGACCAGTTCCGCTAGTGAAAAATGAAATTAAGAAGGTGGGTGTTTCTCTGTGATGACTTAGTATTTATGTTTTATAGGTTATGACTCTGCTGTTGTTTGAGCCCTGAGGGCCTAGCTCCTTTCAAAATGTATTAGCCTGAATGAGGTAATCTTGGGACTGCTGAAAGAAATAGTGCCCCCCACCTCCCTCAAATGCCACCAGCTGAATTGACAAAAGAAAGTTTTGAGGAAAGCGATTAGCATATGTTCAGCTCTGACATCTAGATGACATCGATCTGTATTTAGATTTGCTTGAAGTGGCTCATACCTAATTTTCTATAACCAGATCAATAAGCATTAAAATTAATGTACATATAGTTTTGTGTAATGCTTTTTAAAATTCAAATGCTATAATAATTGAATTTTGAGTTAAAATTCACAAAGTATTTCCATTTTACACCTTTCAAAGATATGTTATATAAAAAGTATTTGTATAACATTGAAAGAGGCTTTTTTTTTTTTTTTTTTTTTGCGGTACGTGGGCCTCTCACAGTTGTGGCCTCTCCCGTTGCGGAGCACAGGCTCCAGATGCACAGGCTCAGCGGCTATGGCTCACGGGCCCAGCCGCTCCGTGGCATGTGGGATTTTCCTGGACCGGGGAACAAACCCGTGTCCCGTCCATCGGCAGGCGGACTCTCAACCACTGCGCCACCAGGGAAGCCCACAAGGTCCATTTTATTCCTGTCCAATCAGTTGAGGAAACGGCATAGCACCTTTCTCTGAAAATGATATAATTAATTCTTCTGTACTCCTCTACATTTAAAAAGTATTCTGCAACTGTGCAGGGAATTCTGAAATGCATAGCATGCTGAAATATGTAAAGATATACGCAGGTTGAGTGATTTTTCTGTATCAGTAGGCTCTGTGTAGGTGGGTAAATGAGTCTTCTCAATATAAAAGAGATAGACTATTAATGGAGAATGCAGAAGAGGGTCACTGCACTGATTCATGGGAACCACCATACCTGTTCATTAATGGAGAGGCCTTAACAGCACTCTTCTTCCATGCGTCTTGCCATGAGGAAAGGGGAGGAAGGGAAAGGTAGTGATGGCAGCAACACCTAGGGAAGGGAGATGGGGAAATTTGTAAAGGGAAAATCAGCAGCCCCTACACAATGGTGTCCATCCATAGACCTTGCCAATAAAACTATTTTCAAAAACGCTGAGCTTGTTTTCTTTCTTTTTTAAAAAAATCTAGATAAATTTCAAAGATAATTTAAACAAATTAGGTATTTCTAACGGCGTTAATCTGAACACTCTCCAATTATCATCTTCCAAGTCTAGGACAGGGGGGCTGCTACAAGTAATGAGCTACCATCTTATTCTCACTTTTCGACTGGGTAGTTTAAGGCAGGCCATTTTTCTATAGGTATAGTTGTTGTTGTTGTTGTTTACAACAGATTTAAGAAAAAAAACTATTGGATAAACAAAACCAAATGTATATGTATTTTTCCCCCAACACACAGTAGGATTATTACCATTTATTTGTTCTTCCTCCATCTAATTGACATACATCTAATTGCTCACAATGCATCTTCCTTTTTACGTTCTCCTAAGGGTATGTAGTTTTGATATCAAAACGACTTCAACTTGTTGATTTAACAAAAAAAAGAATTAGATTTGTAGAATCCTTATATACTGCAAGAGGTCAAACTAATAAAAGTTGCAAAAAGTTTTGTGTTTTAATTATATTTTTGTAGACATGGTTTAATCTGGACTATATGTAATTTTTTTAAAGTAAGTATATAGAATTATATGGAAAGAGAGTGAAAATTTTTAATAAAAAGTTGATGATAATACTAAATGATTTGAATTTTAATAGTGATTAACTGCTTTTATAAATCAATATAGGAGATAATACCACACCTGAAAACCAAATACTGCTACAGATTTTGCTCTAAGTATTTGTTTTTAAAGAAATCTTTAACTTTGTATGCTTTTATTTAAATACAAACTTTATATGAAAAATGATATTTTTACACTATTTAGAGAAGCTTTTAGACAGACTGGAGATAAACTGATTGAAATATGCATATTTTATGAAGAAGAGGTATTCCCCTGTGGTGGGGGACATTGTAAGGGGGAAGGTTATGCATTTGTGGAGGCACGGGGCACACGGGAAACCTCTGTACCTTCCTCTCCATTATTTTGTGAACCAAAACTGTTCTAAAAAAATACAGTCCATTTTTTTTTTTTTTAAGTACTGTAAAGTTGAAAGGTAGGAGAGATTAGTTTTTCGTGTGAAAAATAAAATGTTTTTGACCCCTCACACCAATACATTTCTTAGTGTAATATTTACAGAAGGGCTGGGACATTCTTGAATTTTTCCCTAAAGACAGGGATTTTTGTGAATACATGTTTGCATTCTTGTTTCTGAATGTGATTCTAACCTTTAATCCTGATGTTTAGGAAAGCAGCTATCACAAAGATCTTTGGGGTTTGAAGCATGATAATCCTCTTGGTTTTGCCTTAATCCTGTTTAGACAGGATGTCTCAAAACTTTCCAGTTTCTCAACTCCTCTGGTCTTTGACACACTGCTTACTATTAGCCATCATCTCTGTTTAAAATAACATACCCACTTAATGCTTAGGTAATAGTATTAGTCAGCCCTTGAATTGAGAAATTTGGAAGCTAATTGGTTATCATAAAAGATTAGCATCAAAGAATTCTGAAGGCACATGCATTATCTAGGCCTGTTGAATTAAAATAAATGAGCTCAAAGTAGCAAACTTAAATTCTTTTTTTGTAGCCAACTTACATTTTATCTGATATGATTGAACACAATTTTTTGGTAGCTTTGCTTTTTTCATTATAAATTTTTAATTTTGTATTTAATTTTAAAAATATTAACTGCCATTACACATAATATTTAAAAATTTAAATCTCCCTCCAAAATTAAAACCTACATATTCCAGTAATATCAAAGTAACAAAAATATAATTATTCCTACATTTAAATATTCCTAAGTGATTATTTGGGGATCAGCATTTTATCTTTGGAAGAATCAAGTGTGGGAATCTCCCAAGCCAGGAACAACAACAAAAAAGGAATCCTCATGTTCTTAATTTGTGGCAAAATACTTTAATCTAGCATGAAATACAGCATTTTTTGTATGAATCCTTAATACCACAAGGATTTGATATATAGTAAATTCTTCCATTGATCTTAGGAAGGGTAGATTATTTTGAGACAATATATTTGGAAATTAGCACTGCACTGTGAAAGACACAAAAGTAACCAAAGGTGTACTTATGAGAAACTTTGGAAAATAAATATACACACACAAAACACAGATGATCACTAATAGTACAGCTTATCAAGATGTAACAAGTAATAAAATTATTTTATAAATAGCCGAGTTTATAAATAACTAAAACAACATAGAATGGTAACTAAAAAGATTAAACTGAAATTTTCGAGTCATGAATTCATAGAGTGGACAATAGAACTTTGTAGATTAAGAGAAATAAAAGTGAAAGCTATTTTTATTCATATTTAAAAGGTAGGGCTAGGATAACAAAATCATCTCCGTTACTAAAGCGGTATTTGGTAGGAATATGGTTATGGACAATGTTATGAGGTTTCTGCTTTTGGAAAAATGTATGATAAAAGTAGAAATACCAATACTAAGATATTTTATATAAAGGCTTTGTGACTTAGTGAAATAAGCAGCACAGAGAACACAACATCGAGCTGTAATGCCAAAGAATAAGGCACAAGACTCAGTTCATATCCTCAAAAAATATAATCATTAGGTGGGGAACAAAAATAAGCATCGAACTTCATAGTGCTTGGAAGTTAAAGGCGAAGAGATAAGGGGATGAACTTTGAGAAGACAGATATGGACAAAGGATGAAGGAAAGAAACTGTTTGCAGAAAAGGAAGCTGACACAGCCTAATGCAATGTGGTGGGAAGGAGGTTGTTTAGTGCTGACAAGTCTGAAGTTAGTCAACCCAGAATAGATTGTATGGTGGGAGAAACAGAACACACCCTGATATGTAGAAGAGATGCATCAAACTACATATAAAGAAGGAGATTAATTAGCCAGTGAAACTGCTGTTCTCTGCTTGATGTCCTTAAAGCTTTATCAAAGCCTGGCTTGTCTGGTATAAGGATATATGAGAAAAGGCCATTACCATACTGCATAAACATTCCTGATAACAGTAGTGTTTTTTATCCTATTTGTAAGGTCCATCTTAAAAATACGTTTTCTCTAACAATTAGAAAACTGATATTTTAGCTCTGGTTCTGACCCTAAAACTTTCCCTCAGTCTCTCACATTCATACCCAGGGCTTTTTTGAACACAGTCTAGTATACTCGTACTAAGGGCCACACTCCAGGCAATAAATTTTCTCATTCTCCTTCTTGCTAAGAGTGGCTGGAAAGTTATCAAAAAGAACAATTTATTCATCTTAATGCTAGTGTCCATAGTGTGTCTAGGCAGGGCTGGAGTGTTTGGTGTTTCCTGCTAGCTCCTGCAGGACAGGGTTAAGATCTGCCCTGGTGGCAATAGGAAAAGAGGTGGAATCTGAAAAGCTTTGCAGAGGAAGGAGTGCTACATGTTCTTTCTGCACTCAGGAAACTGCTCCACTGCAGATATGACATGGCTCAATTCAGTTTTTGTTAAAGAGGAACAAACAGTATTGTTTTTAAGTATAAAATAAACGATCGTACAAACCCTGGGTAAGGTTATCAGTCAGCGCTTGAGTATTGACACCACGAGGAGGAAAAAAACAGAAAATACAAGGGGAATAACATCATTGTGTAGGCAACACGTTAAGTTTTTTTAATCAATAAAAATTATAACTGATTTAAGATGAAAGAATGATTATTAACCCTTTATTTAGCTCTCCTTAGTAAGTGGTGGGTTTCTAGTATGTGGCTTGGTATTTTACATTCCTAAGGTTTAAAAGTATAGATTGCTTAACTTAATGGCAATAAAAATCAGCTAAATAACAGTGCTTAATATTATCAACTACAAACTTTAGTAAAACAATTGTGTAATGAAGAAATTAGAAGGTAATATTAAAGAGATTTAAGTGCAAACTTTTGTTACTAATACTGAATTATACATTTTTTTTACATCTTTATTGAAGTATAATTGCTTTACAATGCTGTTAGTTTCTGCTTTATAACAAAGTGAATCAGTTATACATATACATATGTTCCCATATCTCTTCCCTCTTGCGTCTCCCTCCCTCCCACCCTCCCTATCCCACCCCTCTAGGTGGTCACAAAGCACCAAGCTGATCTCCCTGTGCTATGCAGCTGCTTCCCACTAGCTATCCATTTTACGTTTGGTAGTGTATATATGTCCATGCCACTCTCGCTTTGTCACAGCTCACCCTTCTCTCTCCCCATAAGACACAGACCTACTAGAGAATGGACCTGAATTATACATTTTAATTAGGTTTGTTATATGTACATTTAAAGTGTGATATACTAATGCTAGTATATGATGTTTAAAATTTCTTAACTCAATAGAAGCATGAAATATTCTTTTGTTTTTTTCTCTTTAACTGAAGATGTTCATTAATTTTACTTAATATCACACACTACTTCCTAAAAATAAATTTTCATAATGACAAAGTATTGCCATATATAAATCTGGAGTTGTGATATATTTTTCTAACAATTTCATTAAAATTTCAAGATTTAGTTGCATCAAAAACATTTTATAAAGCTTCTAGCAGGGCTTCCCTGGTGGTGCAGTGGTTGAGAATCTGCCTGCTAATGCAAGGGACACGGGTTCGTGCCCCGGTCCGGGAAGATCCCACATGCCGCGAAGCAACTAGGCCCGTGAGCCACAACTACTGAGCCTGCGCGTCTGGAGCCTGTGCTCCGCAACAAGAGAGGCCGCGACAGTGAGAGGCCCGCGCACCGCGAGGAAGAGTGGCTCCCCGCTTGCCACAACTAGAGAAAGCCCTCGCACAGAAACGAAGACCCAACACAGCAAAAATAAATTAATTAATAAAACTCCTACCCCCAAGATCTAAAAAAAAAAAGCTTCTAGCAAGTCTATAATATTGTGCTTGATTATTTTCTAATTTCTAATGTTTTACAAATCTGCTCTCTAAAAAAATCTCACAATTTATAGCTATAATAGCATGACCCACTGTGTCCTCCATACAAACTAATCGGCTACCTGAGTGCCTACTTCAACACTGATTAATGTATTGAATAATGTTCACTTAGAATTTTAATTTTAATTAATATATGATTTACTTGATTAATATAATTAATATTCTGAATTTAGTTTTCCCTAAAAAAACATATTTTAATGTTTTTTGCTCATTTTCTTCTTGACTTATAATTGTTTGAGTAAATTTATAAAACTATGTAAATCCTAAATCCTCACATAGTACATTTACAGCCTCTGCAACTAAAAGTTGTTATATCAATTTGATTATTCAGTTTTGTTCATCAAATATTTAGAGTGTTCAATCTGTGCTAGACACTGCTGTCGCCAGCAGTACTTAACCATTTGTGTTTCAGGGCTCCTCTAGCCACTTTAAAACTGTAGATGACTCAAAGTGCTTTTGTTTTTATGTGGCATATGTCATCATTGGTATTCATTATATTCAAAAATAAAATTGTTTAAAAATAATGAATTGTAACCATATTTGAAAATAGTCATAACAAAGTCATTTCATGCCTACATAAATAAAATATTTTTATGAAAAATGATTACCATACTTTCCAAAACCAAAAAAATAAGTGAGAAGAGTGACATTATGATATGTTCTAATACAGATGTGTGATATGCAAAGAGCAAAGCAGGAGAGGGTCAACATAGGCTCCACAGAAGAGGTGATACTTGCAGTAAACTTAAGAAAGAATTTGCCAGCAGGACAGAGACAGAGGTGAAAGGGGTTAAGACCATTCCAGTGAAAGAAGGGCATGGCTAGACACAGTATGTTGTAATAGAAAGGACGTGAGTTTTTTGGTTTGACAGAGTTTCCTCAAACCCCATCTCAGCTATTTTGGCTGCATGGTTTTGAGAAAATCACCTAAGGTCTGTGAGCCTCCCTTTGCTCTCTTGTGAATAATAAAAGCTACATATTAAGAATGTCATGAGGATTAAGTGAGATGAAATATGTAAAGTATTTTCACATGTGGCAGTTAATTAGAACACTCAGTAATATATTGCGTTTTGTTGCATATTTAAGGAGAGTGAATTGGTTATCATGCTGAGAGCACAGAGTACCGTGAGGTCGGGCGGTGGGGAGAGAATGGAAGTTATAAACAGCAGTGAAAAGGGCAGCAGTGAAGTAGAGTGGATGGGGAGGTTAAAGGTGACTATGGGCGATTTTAAAGACAGAAATACAGGGCTTCCCTGGTGGCACAGTGGTTGAGAGTCCGCCTGCCGATCCAAGGCACACAGGTTCGTGCCCCGGTCCGGAAGGATTCCACATGCCGCGGAGCGGCTGGGCCCGTTAGCCATGGCCGCCGAGCCTGCGCGTCCGGAGCCTGTGCTCCGCAGCGGCAGAGGCCACAACAGTGAGAGGCCCGTGTACCGCAAAACAAACAAACAAAAACCAAAAATACAATAATATGAAATGAACTACCGTGGAAACTCCAAACAGAATCACTTTACATGAAGATCTTAGCAAACCCATAGAAGAATCTTGATTTCCACCCAGCCTCATCCTATCCTCTCCCAGGAAAACATACAAACAAACTGCAATTTTAGAAAAACATATTCCAGTATCATCATAAACATAGAATGAATATGTAAAAAAAATGGATGGTAAAAACTTGAGACAAATTTAACCACCTCTTAAACTTGAGACAAATTTAACCATCTCTTATAGAGGTTTACTTGACATGAATCTCCCAGCTCTCTTTGAAATTAGACTTCAGTTACATTTTAGCAATGAATGAATAAATGAATATATAAATAAAAATATATTTTAGCCCATAGGAACAATGTATTAAGAATCTGAATTGGCAACTGTGATTTTTCAGCCTGGAATTGAGAATTATGAGGCTCATAAAGTCTGCTAATCAATGTCAACTTATCTAGAAAATACTTTTACTAAGAGTGTGGTACACAGAGAATGTTATGATTTTTCCCCATGCTGGTTTGTACCATCGTCTATCTTTGATCTTCAAGGCCTTCATGGATAGAATGCTAAAAACTATTTCCCAACTGCAAACTATTTTCTGCTGATGCACCTTACTTTTGACAATTAGGGCACAGAGGAAAAAAATACACTTAGTAGAGAAGCACGGTTTTAAAATGTAAAATAAACTTCATCAAGGCCCAGGTTTTGAATTTTATAAAACACAGTAAATATCCAGGCTCAGTGTACAAACACTGGCTGTAATAATACACCAGTGACCGATAAGAACACTGTGAATTTTAGGTGAGAAAGTTTGCAATATTCTATGAAGAGTTTAGGATTAGCCTATTCCTTTTCTTACAAAGTATGTTTTATACTAATACATCATTTTGGCTGATTTCTCCACCACTACAATTCAACCCACACTAAGTTATCAGAAGAGCAAGCAAACAAAATAAAGCATTAAAGCCAAAGTAATAATGGAAATTATGGTTGGACCTTGGACCAAGAAAATATTAATTTATTCTTTAATTAATTCAGCTTAATAAATAAATAAATACCACATTTTATTCCACCCAATGCACATTGCAAATAATTATAGAAATTATTTTCAAGATAATTTTGTTGTAAAAAATTTATATATTGTTAAAAATGTAACCAAGCTTTTCACTTTATAATTTCTCATATCCTGACTTTATAAATATGAATAGTAAAGCTCTGTATCCAAATAGACAGTGTCTAACTCCATGTAGCACTCATTATCCAGGACTTACAAATGACTGTATTAATAACTGAAATTAAATATTACATGACAAATTTTTACCTTCATTTTTCTGGTCTCATGTATGTGTACATGTTCGTGAGGGCAGGACACAGAAAAATCAACTTATAGTGATAACTTTAGGATAAAATGTCCCCATTCAACCATCCTTCCCTTGAGCACAATTGCATATAGATTCTTCATTGAAATTTCTCTTTTCCTTACAATTTTTTTTTTCTACCTCCCCTGTCTTGATATAAACTACCATATTCTAACTTTGCCAAGTCAAACAACAGTTGTCAATTCTGTGTGAATTTAGCCACATAAATGTAGTAATCTACTCACAATTGGGAAACATTTTTTTGTGTGTCAAAAATGCTTCAGTCTTGAATAAGTTTAGCAGAAGCTACGCTAAGCCATTTTGAGTTTGCCCAAATGAAAATAAAAACAAAATGGATGATTTCCTTTGTAAAATCAAAATAACTCCATGCTGCAGTGTTATTTATAATTTTAAACCTCAAGGAATGATTATTCATAGATATGTGGAATGGAAGGGAAGTGAAACAGTCTGTTCACCGTATCCTTCATTTGAAACACTTTGCCCACTGTTCTGAGTTAATGTATTTTAATTTCTTTTTAAAACACAAGCTGTTCTTTGACTATAAAACATCTCAGATTCTTAGTCAGACTTTTTTTTTTTTTTGCTATTATTTCCTCCTCAACATACTCATGCACAACCAGAGAAGCAGGCAGCATGCTCTAAGTTGGAATTCAGTTAATACATGAGAACACCTTTTTCAATACTATAATTTAAATTACGTGAACTAAAATGCCAACTTTGGGTAATGCTATTCCCTTGAAGCATATATATTATTTCATTATGGATGTATTAATTCATAATGTTTTATTTCAAGCCTATAAAATATGGTATCCTCTTGAGAAATCTGACAGATGATAAAACTGCATCATACTTCCACAAAGTTGCTGATTTCTTCTTATTTGAATCAGCTATCTGAATTAGTTAAATAGCATCAAGTTTAATAAACAGCATATGGACCTACTAATATATGAGAAGAACCTATTCTTTCTTTCCCCTGCCATATATATGCTCTTTTATCTTTAAGTGATACACTTCCTGCAGGGGAGGGGTCCTTGAAAATAAGCCATATGCCACATGGATTTCATTGTAAAAATGACAGCTAAGTTTATTTTAAGAGTACTATACAAAAAGAAACCAAATCTTTGAAATCTTTGCCTTAGTATATCTTCTCTATTTGTACATAATGCACAAAATACGCTTTTGTATTTTGCTGTTGTATATTTTTCCACTTATGGAAATAAAATTTTGTAAAATTTTATATTGTATGCTTAAACTTTTTGAGTCTTTTAAATAGTCAATTATTCAATTAATGGGGGTTCATTATAAGAAGAATAAGGTGAAATCACCATTTTTTAAGTAAAATTTACTGACCAAATACACTGAATTTCTCAGTAGAGTTTCAATGAAAATCAATTCACAGAGTGTGATGATAAAAGCTTTTGAAAAGTTCAAGACAAAAAAAAAAAAAAATCCACTTTTTAAAATGTGGGCCAAAAGTTCTGAAGTTTAATTACTGGGAGACGAAGAAAGAGGTTAAATATATTTTGATATGCCAAATGCAGTTTCAGAGCACTGGTAATAACCCTGAGTCCCTCTTGCCTACACACACACCAATATTCTTCATTCTGGGGTAATCACTGGTCTCAAATTTCAGGTCTGTGCTCATCAACCTTGGTCTGTTTTTCTTCTAACATGAACTCAATTAAACTTCCTACTCTTCCTACTCTTTTTTCCTACCCTGAGAAAACCATAATTCAAAAAGAGACATGTACCACAATGTTCATTGCAGCACTATTTAAAATAGCCAGGACATGGAAGCAAACTTCCTACTCTTAATGGACTTTTCCATTTCTTGCCAATAAAAGAAATAGGTAAGGAAATACATCAAAAGTAGGCATGTACATGGAAAGTTACATTCTGTGTAAGAGCAAGTATTTCTAAAATAAATGTGTATTCTGAATTTTCCTATATCAAATTTAGATTTGCAAAGCCAGGCCATGTATGATTACAAATGCTGAAAGCATACCTCTTCAGTGGTTCATGCTTTTGAGATTTCAAATTACAACAGCATCCCATTTTTACAAGGCATTACTAGAATATTCTCCAATGTGTACGTTAGATTCCTTTATAGAGACAGTCATGTTCCTACAAGCCATAAATTTAAAAAGTCATCAGATATATAACTTTCATTCTCACATTTACATTACCATGTATTTTATGGAGCAATTTTCTTAGTCATAGCAGTGAGACTGTTCAATGACATAAATAAATAAATAAATACTATTTCAACATAAAACTCTTAACTCTAAAGGAAAATAACTATGCTGGAGTCTCACAAAAGGAAAATAACTATGCTGGAGTCTCACAAGAATACAATTCACTATTAAAAGGAATTCAGTTATCAGTAGGGTCTATCTTGGATTGCTTCCATGAAGGTTTATTACGAGTAGTATCAGAAGGACTTTATTATAAAAAGCATTGCAGAAGCCAAGGACACAGTTATGGCTGGGTTCCAGTGAAGAGAGAAATAGCTTGAAAAGCCTAATATACTGCAATACTGAAATTGTTATTATAAATAACTGGTACATTTACATCGGATTATCATACATTTTCAACAGAAACTTGAAATGCCAACTCTGTCAGTATCAGTCTCTGGGCACAGTTTCTTGTTGAGACCTGTTATGCATTATCAGAGTCAGGCGTAAATGCTCCCAAAGGATTTTTAGGCTTATGTTATAAAACAACATCCCTTGTAAGGAAAACCAGACTTTTAGGTGTAAAGGATATTTTGAAATGATGAAATATTTGAATGATCCAGTGAAATTACCTTGAAACAATATTTTAAAATACTCTAACTAAACATACAGCTATTTTAACTTAATCAGCACAGTTCCCAAGTATACATTGTAAAAATGTAAGTATACATCTTATTCTTGAGAAGTAGGGGGGAAGCAGTAGAAGGCATTAGAAAACTACAGCCTTAAATTAACCTTATAGTCCTTTTGTTAGTTATTTACCAAAGGGATTATATTGAAATCCAAGTTGGCATGTTACATAATGAGAAAAATCAACCCAAATTTTAAAGGCACATGCGCTACACATTTTCTATTTTCAATTTAATAAACTTACTTTAATATAGGAGTATTACTTATTTTTACAATAAAAGTCTCAGTATGGTAGGAGGCTGTCAAATATGCAAATGATTAAACTATTGACTTTAGTTTAATGGAACATTTCCAAAATAAAGTCTTTCTGGAGGCACAGTTTATTACTCAAATTATTTCCAAGAAGTGCTTTAGCCTTCTCAGCCCAGCCCATCCAGGATGGTGTGTCATGCATGTGTGCATATGCTTGCGTGTGTTTCCCAGGTGAGCAATACTGAGTCTTCTTAAAATTTGCTCATAAATTTCAGAATGAGTATCCAAAATATACAGCAACTGATAAGTCAAATTCTCCACATGTTTTGCCATCAAATAAAATATTTGTCCTCAATAGTGTCTAGGAAGGCACATCAGGTACAAGTAGATAGTTTGTGAAGTCCAATCAATAAGGACGCTAGCTAAATGAAGTGCAAAAAATATTATAATGGATCCTTTTTCTCTTTGGAATCGATGGCAGTAACCTTTGTTTAGAAAAAATGTGTGTCTGAGCAATAACGTGTACCAATATTTCTCAAGCTGCTAAAATGAAAAGAGCTCAGAGGTAGGCATCTCTCCATGTAGTTATATTATGTTTTCTGTTTTTTTCTCCCCTATTGAGGCAAGAGAACTGTCTTAAGCACTTCAGAAATGCCCTATCTTCTTCCTATGGAAGGAAATGAAGGCTTTAGCACTGAAACTAAAATATATACAATAGATACAAATGAGCAGCAGGGGCAGATGGGAGCTTTTGGTTGCTTGACGACTAGGTCAATTATTAGCAAACTAAATATGCCAGCTTCTCAGTGAAAACAGATATTTTCACTTAATCCCACACTGAAATATGCATTATCTTTTCTGCATGTTCCTAAATACATGAAATGATTCCATGTCAAATAAAAAAGCAATATTCTTATTTCAGTATGAAAACCAAATTACAATAGCTTAACTATTAGCACCGATTGAGTTATCAATCTATATTTGTAAGGCATATCTTCTCCTGACTACTAAAAAATTTAATACGATATAATACTTGAGAATAAAGGACTTGGAAAATCTTTTGTGCAGATGATATATATGCACTTTTACTTGTTTGTGCCAGTGGTTTTGAAATTACTTTTCAATTTATTTTAATTTGTTACTGTATCTAAGGACGCTTCTTTTTCTTAAGCAAGTTTGAGCAAATTCAATAATTTATATCAGCTGATAGGCATAATTAAAATAAAGATTCCCCAGAGAGGCATGGGGCTTATGTTGCAGTTAAAAATATGTGTGTCCCAGTCCTGAAATAGCTAAGATATTTTCTAATTCAATCATATACTATAAAAATTCTATTGTTTAACACAGTCTAGTAGTTCTGAAATTAGTGATATGGGTAAATAAGTGATTTTGCTATATCCTACAAAGGGGAACATTTGAAAGAAAAATCTCTAAGAGTTTATAAATTTGCTTGTTTTTTTGCTTATTTTGAAATTTTCAACATTATCGAGACATTAAAGTATTAAACAAACTTTAAGTATCTTTTTAATACATGCTTTACTGAACGGTTTGCATAATTAAAAAGTTAATTGCTCTGTTTCCACAATCTTTGGGAGTCAGGGGACCAACTCCAGAAGCAGGCTCTTAGTGCTGTATTTTCTCATACACATACATTATCCTTTTCAGTGAAGTACCTTCCCTACCTTGGCAGAAGGATGCAATGAAGGTGTGTGTGTGTGTGTGTGTGTGTGTGTGTGTGTGTGTAGAATGAACTACCAATGAAATATAGGCATAAGGAATAAAACTGTATAGTTTAATCAGTGAATAAAGCACCTGGTATTAATTCTTACCCTATTTTGGGCATACGGTATTTCTTTAAGCAGTTCATTATATTGAGTCTATTATCTTAGTATTCTGAAGGGAAAAAATAATTAGCATGTTCTTAATTGTTGTGATATGAACACAACTATTTCACTTATGATCCCAGGTATCAACATTTATGTCAGCCCACAATGTAGAGTATTTCTTGATGATGACACAAAATAACTGCTTTACACAAAATTACAAAAATGCATTGTGTTTTATAACACATGCAAATAAAAAGGGGAATTCCCTTAATATCCCTGAAAAAGGGAATGGATTACTGGTTGCCTCAGATAATGAGACAATAAGATCAGTGATTTGCTCAAAACTGCATAATACGTTAATGCTTCTGTTATATATAAAATGAAAACTAAATTTTTCCTACTTAAAGATATTTTTAAAATAGAAATAATTATAATGGCTTTCATAGGTTTTCCTGAGCTTTGAATGTAGTAACATAAACATAGCTCTTTGGAGCTGTAGCAACAAAGCAAGAATAATAAATAATAACAGTTACTAAGTTGAGCACCTAGTATTACCAAGTATTAACCATAATTTTACTTCTTTTCTTCCCAGTTACATCATTTATAAAATGCAGATAATATTACCTTCCTCAGAGTGATTCTATGAAGCAAACGAATATGTAGAACCCTCAGGTTATCACTAATATACTGTAAAGTATTCATTTATTATTTCAACTTTTCCTTACCCTTTTATCATTTATTTTTAGATACTTAATAAAGATACTATTTCATCATTCTAGTAAGGCTTTTTTGATAGATAGATTGTCCTCTTTATGTTATGTTGCTTTTTTCTGGTGCTTCACTCTTTGTGTGAGTAAGTGTAAGAGGGCATGAATGAATCTATAATTCATTTGTCTCTGACATTAGAGATACTTTATGATGACTTGGTTCCTTTAAATTCCCTTCAGCCCTTTATATTTGAATTGTATTGTAACTGGGGTGTTTCATACTGTGATCTGAAAATTATCTCCTGTAACTGATAAAAGTTGATTTCTACATTTATAAATGTATTTGGCTTAATTAGTAGTTTAAGAGGAGATGTGAGTAAGCGTTATGAATTGGTGCCTAATTGGCAGAGTCTATCCACACTCTGTGATTGGCAGTCATCTTTACAAGGCTTTTCTTACGGCCATGAATTTTTGAGAGTTGGCTGTAATCTCAGTCTTTTAGGAACCACTTGGCTACTGGGCACTGAATGATCTTTAATAATTATTTGATGAATATCTCTGTGAGTTACTGTTTTTTGTCATTTACTACTCATTAACAATAAATCCAGGAAAATATATGCAGGCCTCTTAAAGACAGAAGCCATTTAGCTGCAGAAAATAAATGTGAAACTATTAATGTGTTTTCTCTGTCTATGACTTTTATTATATTTGCTATAAACACTGGCACTTATTCACAGTGGATAGAGAGCCATGTGTTCTTAACCTTGGAAACCGATAAGGAATTCAAAAGGGGCCAGGAAACAACTTACATTAATGGCAAAATATATGCGAGGCCAGTGAACACTTTTGTAAGCAAGAAAACAATTATGCATTTAAAAATATCATAAACATCGTGGGTCTGATTTAATCTGGAAAAAAAAAAGAACTACAGAACCAGAAAAAAATTTTAAGGTATCTTTAAAAAAATTAGCATAGCAAAGTAGTTACCTGATAGAATTTTATTAAATGCTAACTATCTAAAAATATATGTTCATGTATAACTGCACGATAACTCTTTAAGAAAGGGCAATAATTATTATAATTATTGTCTTCATTTTATAAGGGAGTGAGATTATGTGAACTGATCTAGGTTCCCTTCTCAAAAATGTGATGGAGGTTGAACTAGGACCCAAACTTCTGGTATCAATTCCTTGCAAATGTACATATTGTATTATATACCACAACACAGCAGAATTAAGTTAGGTTTACGAAGGACTTTTTAAAACTGAAAAATTATAGAATAGGCTATTCCAAAAAGTATCCCCAAAAGAGTATAGAAACTTGATAGTCTGAAATGACTCAAACATAATGACTTTTGGTAGAGAAAATGAATTACTTGATCCTCAAAATGACCTAGATAAGGTATTAGGAGGAAGAAAATGTGCATGGGATGGTGAGGTTGGGAGAGGCAAAGGAGCAAGATTATTAGAAGGATAAAATAAAGAAAAAAAAAAAAATCTCAGAGTCAATCTGGGGGACGTTCCTTTAATCCTCCTTCAGAAATGAAATGACTGTCAGAGGAGCTCAGAACTTTTCATTAGGGTAAAGAAGAGTAATGCATTTTCCCTATTTTCAAAAACTAAAACATAAAGACCAGAGGCTAAGTAATCAAGTCAGAAGTCTTGTACTTTGTGCCCTGAAATAAAATGTGGTTACTTAAGAAAAACACACATGGGGACCTCTAAACCCATGGACAATTGATAGAACTAATTTAATAGCTACTTCATTCTGGGGACATAGATAATACTCAGACATAAGCTGCAAAGGAAAAGCATGTGGGTTTGATTTCACAAAAGAGGATAAAAACAGTCTGGGGCTTAAACAGGCAAGAATTAGATTCTAGATCTTCATTAATTCTGGGAAAAAGAGATGAACCAATGCTGTCCAGGAAACTAAAAGTGCCTGTTAAAATTGAATTCTCAAAGAACTAGTGAAGGCTGAATACAATTGATCACACTAAATAAAGGGCAGTAAGCTTAAGGGGGAAAAAAAAAAACTCAGATAAAATATGGTTCTGTGTGCACATGTTGCTTTCCAATCACCTGCTTAAAGATGATGTATGATTAACATTGCCTCAACCAAACTGAAGGGAAAGAATAAGGATTGGGCCCTAAATTCAATTTTCTCAAATACTTGTATAATTGAAAAATGAGTTTATTTTAGGTGAAAATTATCTGAGAAATTATGACTATATAAATAATGATTTTGAAAATTACATATCAGTCTAGATGTTTCTGATTGACACAGTATTTTGAGAGTCAGGTATTACTTAAGAGTAACCCAGTAAACAATGAAACTGATGGATAATTAATTGAATGTTTAGATAATGCAGAGACATCTTACAGAATGGACCAGAAGCAAGGAGGGAAACAAAGTCTGGCCATTTAATCATGCCTAAAGTTGATATTGAGAAAATCATTTACATATTTTTTTTAAAATTTCTTCCTTAAGAGATAACCTTAAAGAGAAGAGAAAACAAACAAATAACAACAACAAAAACAACAAACATGGGTTAGAGACACAGAATTGCAGCTGCTGCCTAGTACTAAAAGAGTCCCTGAATCTAGGGCGCCAAAGCAATCTGTTTTCAGGAGAGGATCTCGGCCAACGGTAGACGTGTTACAGCAGACCTCATCCGCCTCACTGGGTCTGGATGAAGAGTTCCTCTTCTGATTTCATCCTCGCCAGGCAATCTTTTAAGAGGTACACTGATTTTCCTTGGGTCTCCTTAGAGATAAAGAATATTGCCTTGGAGAAGAAGCAGGGACTTTCCTATTTCTGGAATGGGATATTCTCCTGTTCAAAATGTAGTAAACTAATATTCCAGTTTAACACCAAGGTCTTATAATAATGTTTAGAATTTGTTTTGGCTCTGTACAGTTCTGCACACTGATGAAACTGATATTTGGATCTAGAAAAAATTTTTCAGGTACCGCATAGAGGCCACTCAGTAACTGGAAAGGATGCACATTTCTAGAGGTTTTTGATGAACCAAATAAACATATGCATGATTAAACAGGAGTTGAAGTTTTGTTTGGAAATTATTATGTAGCAATTATTTAGATTATCTTGGGCTGGAAGACTAGTTTTATCAATGTAATACCTACTTATAATTCCTACTAAGCAACAATGAATACAGAGAAAGGAGAATACATTTATGTGACATTGATAGTTGTCCTTTCTTAGATAAAAACAACATCAAAAGTGACATCTGCCTGGCAAATCATCATTAGTAAGTCTCCGCACATAACACATTTGGAGGCATTTCTTCCCTTGCATGGTGCACGAGCTGTGGTAAGCATCTTTGACCTTGCATTTCTGTGACTGGAACTGGATAGTTCTTTACAATTTGAATTTATTTATCCTGCAAATTCTATTTCATTGTTTTCTGTTTTGAAGCATATCTATTTGCATAATATTACTAACAATTGATAGCACTATTACAGTGTCAGGAATCTTATAATCACAAAATTAAAATGTTTGATGATAACTAAAAATGTTTGATATCAATTATTGGATCTCACCAAAAATGCAATTAGTCACATACTATTCTAAATCCAAGCCAGTGAGATGGACAAATGATGACCTACTATAAAATAAAACATAGAAGTTACATGAGAGGCCAAAACTCACTTAAAAGAATAATTATTATATCTCAAGGAAAGATAGCAAAAGCTATTATACAGAAATTTCAGACTCTGTTGTACTTTCAGAAAATTTTGTAGAAAGAGCAACAAAAAATCCTGAACATAACATAAAGTATAAGTTGGTTAGAAATTTATTAAGGTTGATGTCAAGGGGTGCAACCATGCCCCTGCCTCTGACAATGACATTATAATGGACTTGCTGACCTTAGGAAAAATTTTCAAGTGTGTTCTTACATTGTACCTCCTGGTCTTCTGCTTTCTCAATTGTCTTTCTTAATTGTCTCACTTCTGTTGAATCTCTATTGGCAACACAGGGTTCCTAGTCCATACAACTAAATTCAACAATTTTTATGAACATCTATGTATAACCCTAATTCTAAATTTCTCCTTAGCCTGCCACGCTTTGTTTGGTTTTGCTTTTTTATTTTAAAATATCCTTCTCTGAAGCTTATTTCATTATTCTCTTATATTTCAGTATTTTTTTCAGATTCTGTGTTGGGTACAATCTCTCCTCTAGCGTCATATGTTTAATTGATGGTCACATCTATTCTCCAAGTTTCATAATCATCATGGTGCCAGTGGCTCCTAACGCTGTATTTCTGCTATTTATTTCTACTCCCAATTTTCTAATGTACATTTTAATAGCCTGCTAGATATCACCTGAATTTTTCAAAGGTACCATAAATCTGACGTGTCTTAATCAGGTTCGTTCTTCTGGAAAGATGCTATTCCTTCCATTTTTCCCAAGATGGCAAATAGCACCTCTGTCTTCCCACCATTGGTATCCTTGGTATCACTCATTATTCTCTATAACCTTACCCATTTTTCTGCTTATCAAATCCTAGTCACCCATCTTTCAAAGTTTGGCTACGGTTTTTCACATGCCCAACTCATATCCTATTCTGGTTCTGGTAACCTTTAGTCTCTAAACCTAGAGCCTCTCACGCCTTTACTTTTAAACATCTAATTCTGTACATGTCATTCTCCATCACAATATCTAACACTTAGAAGGCAGAGAGAATGTCTCATTCACCTTTGGATCCTTCGTGGGAATTTGCATAGAGTAAATGCTCAACAAATGGTTACTGAACTTCATGAATTCTCATAATACTCCAAATTCCCTGTTCATTGTATAAAATTTCATCTATGGCTGTGATGACCTTTTGCTACAAATGCTGGGTTGGTGAAATGAAACCTTATACTGAAAAGAAACAATGTGCACAATTCAGTATAGGGAACTATGGTTCACAGGAATGCAACCTCAGAGTAGCACACCACTTTCAGATCATATGTGGGTCCCCCAGTGACCTCATCGTTGGAAATGTTAAGCATTTCAGAGCAGAAATAAACTCATAGAAGATACATTTTGCAATAGAAATGAATGAGTAGATTATTTTTAAACAATAGGATGCTGTTCTATCTTTTTATTACCAAAATATTTTATAGCACTCATTGCAGATTTCTTTTAAATATACAGTATCAAAACTTAGTTTCCTTTGTGATTATCACATTTTAGCAGCTGAAAATCTGTTTTAAAGGAGGCATTTAAATTTGCATGTGTTTCAAATATTTTTTTCATTTTGTAATAAACTTACACTTTCTGTACAGTAATGAGAAGGCATACAAGATAATGAGACTGATGTCAAAAAAATATACACCTGCATAAATTAAGTAAAATTTATCAGAAACAAGATTTAAAAATAAGGCAACCTGTTGTCTATATTTCAGATAGAAAGGGAACGTGACATAAAGACAAATACCCAAATATTGAACTCGAATATTGAGATAACAATTACAAAAACAATTTGCAACCACAGCAAAAGGAATGAATTGGTTTTTCAAAAAATAAACCTAATCTAATCCAATCTACTTCAATCTAATCATCTGATTTGAGTAATACAATTTGTCTTCTGAAAAGAAATCACAAGAACTTAAAAAAAATTATTTACAGGCTCTTATTAAGTTTGAAAAGCCTTATTTAAAGCACACGTATTTTTAGTAATTGTCCATATTTATGAGCAGGGAGAGAAAAGAGACATAAAAATAATCTGTTCTGTAGATGAGACATGGATTTACCATATGCTGACAATTTTATCAATGATAAATTCTGGAGTTTTGGAACTAATTATGTTTAGCACCAAGAAAAACAAAAGAAATAACTTGATTAGAAAAGTAAAACAAACAAATAATTTCACTTCATTTAGCTTGACATGAAGCTTCCAGGCCAATATAGTACTTATTTTTAAATCATGTAGAAGATGGGTAGGTAAAAAGAGAGGCTATGATTCAGATAACATTTCAAGGCCTTCTTCCAGCCCAAGCTATTATTTATAAAATGGAAAGATTTCAGTAAGTGCATTTATAATTGTTTCATCTAAATAATCTTCCTCTCCATTGTCTGTGCTTCATACCACTCTGAACTTCTCTGGTGAGCTTTCTCCTTTTCATATTATAGTGAAGTTACTGAAATCAAGGTTGTATCTTCCTAACCTAAGGACTTCCACCATGAAGGCAGAGCCTCTTTCTCATTCACTTCTACTTCCTCAGAAAGCCTTGGCCAAGTTTTACTTTCCACACATGTTTGTTGAATCAAAATGAATAACCACAGTTTTGTCACTATATAATTACCCCATTAAACAAGGGACAGGGAGGATATTACTCTGTTTTGCTTTACTTAAGAGAATGGTTTTCTTACCAAAAAAAAAAAAATCTGCAATAGGAAAAGTAACAACAGTGAGTGTTTTAACCTAAAAGAGGAATACTGAGATGAAACAGTTTCTCAATAAGTGGGCTAACCTCTGAGGTTGAGTGCTAACTACACTTTAAGTCAGTTCCAGAGTTCCTTAAATCACAGAGAAGATGCTTGAGTGTTATCATATTTCAGCAACATCAAGTTTTTTATATATAACTCTAGAACAAAATCAGAGGACAAACAAAAGTATATACAATGTATAAGCAAAGAAGAATGCAAGTATGGGGATAATACCTTGACTAAATAAGGGACTTAACATAGAATTCATTATGTAATAAGTGTGCTGAAATTCAGATAAGCAAATGCTTTGAGAGTCTGGAGGCAACAAACCCCCTAACTGACCTCCAAAGTCACTTTGAGAT
>NW_006790452.1:1010698-1097343 GCF_000442215.2 Lipotes vexillifer | reverse complement strand
TCAGCAGAGTGATCTAGTTTTAAAGGACTAAATTAGAATTAAAAGGATAATATGGCCACACATTTTATCAGTGTTAATTATTAATACTGAGATTAAAAAGAAAGGGCTGAGAGCGGTAAGCATACTAATAGGACACTTTTTTCAGCTCGTTTTCTCTGTCAGTGTGAATACTTTGCGGCAGTTCAAAGGGAAATATACACCTGAAGAATAATGCATTCAACTGGAAAACTGGGTATAAAATGTAAAAACATTAAAAAAGAGAGAAGAGAATACAGGGAAATAATGACTTCTCCTCACCTTAAATGACAGAGCACAGGAAGAGTTGGGTTGATTTGATACCTCAGGATAGAATCTTTCTTTCCCCTCTTTTTAGCTCCTTGATATGTTTAAATGTCACTGGGTGTCACCCCTTGGTATCCCACAAAAATGAGAAATTGACTGGGAAGTATTCAAGTGAAAATATCATGCTTACCAGTCATTTTAGAACGCTATCTTTGTGAAACTAAACATTTTATGATGTTTTCATGATTATGCCATCATGTCATGTCAAATCTACCTAAAGTTAACAATAATCACAATTATTTTATTATTACTATTTAAATAATAGTAGTAAATAATTTTATCATCAACTAATATAGTAAACTTATTGCTACTCTTTTACTATTTATTTATAAATTATTACGTGCTATTATCTCACTTAGTATCTTCCACAATCCTACGATTTATTATTAAGTGGGGCTAAGAGAAGTCAGAAAATTGTACTGTTAGTAAGAGGAGAAATCAGGATTTAACCCGATGTCCTTAGATTTCAAGCCTGTTTCTTAAGCCAGTACATTCTGTCTACTACATTACCTCTTCTTCTATAGGACAATGTCTTCTTTAGATTCTTTTAGATTGTGCTGCTCATTTTACTGGAAAGCTAGAAAACTGCTGTAGCACACATCTTGATTAGTTGAGACTCTGCTTAGAGATAATCTCTATTATCACTATCCATAAACACTATGAAGAAGTAGGAGTAAATAAGGCCTTCCAGAAGTGTGTGTGTGGGGGTGTGTGGACTTGGGGATACTTGGGAGGTACAGAGCCATTTTACAGATGGCTAGAAAAGTAAAAAAATGCAGTCAGACACTGGTAACTAGACACAGTGAAATGCAGAACCATGAAAATGAATCTTTCTAAGGTATATGTCTCTTCCTATAGACAAAAATTTGCAGGGCATTTGTTTTGGGGTATTATGAGTATGCCATTAACAAGTATATGAGCATCTTTGGAAAGCTGGAAGAGACAGTGTTGTTAATTCAATCTAAATGAAAACAGCAGAAACCAACGAGAACCAGATGATAGTACTTTACAGATGACTACTGAAAATTGGGTATGTAAAAGGAAAGCAGAAAGTAGAGGGTCCTTTATCCCACACAAGAATATGAGTTTAGTGTCTTTTCTAATTACCCTTGGTCATATAAAAATGATGTTTCATTTCCAAATGATATTTCAAATATACTGTTATTTACTTCTGAAAGCAATGTGAAAGTCTATGGCAGATACGAAAAGACTTCCCAGCGGAATGCACCATGTTTCAACCCTCAAGAACAATGTGCTCTAAACACTAAAGCATGTGTAGTGAGGGGAATGAATAAAACAGTTAAGCCTAGTTTACATAGGTTTGAAGAAGCAAGAAAGTTTGTAAGTGTGAAATTGAAAAATATTAGTATATAAAAATCAAAATTATATTTTAAATGTCTGAGAAAATCAAAAGCATAAAATTAATTAGGCAGTTAAAATGGCCAAATTTCTGACCATTTAACTTTTTAAAACCTGCCTTATGGATCAACTGCTATTTTCTTATTTTAATTTATTTCTATGTTATACTATTTGTAAGTTTACCTAGAGGAAAAATACATACTGTTTTGTACCTTTTGTTCACTCTTATCTGACCAAATTTTATGCTGTGAGGTAAGAAAGTAAATGTGCTTATTCAATTGTGAGAGAACTTAGTCATAATTAATGGTTTTGAGGGCACTGTACCGAAAGCCAGATCAGACCTAAAAATGCCTCTCTTGCACGGTGTAATTTGGGGAGGCTCCAAAACTGTCTCCCATACTGACCTGCTGTTGGACCAACCTTTCCACCTACCTGGCCAGAAATCACACCCTTTGACCCGATTCATTTCTTTGATTTATGTAATACATTCATTATCTACTATTAGAATGCACGTGTGTTATATAAGTTGTGTAGAAGGCCCTAGAATTACTTCTGCTTTGCCCATATTACTGCATATTATCAAA
The DNA here is from genome assembly GCF_000442215.2 of Lipotes vexillifer. Lineage (NCBI taxonomy): Eukaryota > Metazoa > Chordata > Mammalia > Artiodactyla > Lipotidae > Lipotes > Lipotes vexillifer. The sequence continues at coordinate 1,095,058 of NW_006790452.1, read as the reverse complement.
TTCACTCACCATCTCACTAAGAGACCCAAAGTTCTCTTTCTATTCAGGAGAATAAACTTTGTAAGAAATATTGGATGTGAGAAAAGTAATCGCAGCTTATTGGATCTGCATATGGTTTTCGAGTTAATCTAGTTAATTGCCTTATAGATGATAGAAACAGACCCAAAAGGAGTAAGTGACCTACCCAATCCTAAAAGAAAATTGGGATTAGAGGTCAAGTGGGGTGTTTTCCATATTTGAGTTGTTAAACATATTATATGATCAAGTGATACACAGTAAAACAAACTAGCTCTGCAAATATGATTCAGGGGGACTTCTGGAAGAATAAGTAGACCATGGCATGAAGGCAGGGGTCAAAATAAAAACTTACAATAGACCTAAAGAAACTCATAAACACCATTCCAAGACAGACTCTGAAGGCTGCTGCATAGTTAAGACAAGGGCAAGCTCTTGCAAAGTCAATGGTTACCCTTAATGTGGTGGTGCTTTTAAGCCTAATATTTGGTTTTCATTTAAATTATTAATTTATTTTATCATTAAAATATCATTAGTGATAAAGTATTTTATCATTACTTAACTTCCCACCATATACTTCATATTTTAAAATATGTAATCCCATTAAATGTATTTTAATAAAATAACAAATAACCAATTTCCCCAATTTTATCAAAGGATCAACTTGAAGTAAACATACTATTGATATTAATTAAAGGAAAAATGGTAGTGATTTTTTTCATTAATAAATGCATAATTCATGAGGGTTTTTTAAAAAGTATTTTTAATGTATAATTTTCATTGTTCCTTTCCAGAGACCCATGGGATATAAGTACCCCAGATTTGAAATGACCAGAATAGTGGGTCTCACATTAATTAATAGATTCTAGTTTCAAGAAATTATTCTTACACTGTATTCTTTTACCTAAGCTAATAAGAAAATAAAGCCTCTTTTATCATTTGGCACTAACGTGGGTTGAAATACAGGGTAAAACTTGTTATAAAGAGAATTAACCCATAAGCTCTTAATAAAATTTTATTATGCTAAAGTATAGAAGGCAGAAATAAAAGCTTTTGTAAAATGTAAGTGCATTTCACTGCCTATGTAATTAAATTTTCTTGTATTTTGGTTATTTCCTTACTACAGCATCTGTGACAATTTATCTTTATCATTAGCTGTCCCAATTTATACCCAGTTTGCATCATCACATTGGAATATTATAAAATTATTGCACTGGAATTTATCTTCTAAATTTTACAAGGAAAGTTAATCCAAAAAATTGAGTTATAACTGCATTGTTTCACATAGGTTAAAATTCAAGAAAAATGTTTGAGGTAATAATAATTAGGAAATAGGGCAGCATCCAAAATGGTATTTTCATGGAAAATCCAATACAAATCCTGATTAAAACCTAACCAAGCAAAACACTGCAGATTACCTGGATTCCAATTAAATGTGACAAATGAATATTTGACAGGTTTCAACTCCAATTCTATTTATGCCAGAATGCTCCATCAATATTGAAGATGAAACTACCAGAATTCAAGCATACAATTGCACTTTACTGCTAGATAATAGTCTGAAAACCTGAACCCAACAAAACTCTTACTCAAATGTCAACTGCTACATTTGGATCACCCGAAGTGAATCACATCTCCTGTGTCATTACCTATAGATCAGGGCTAACGTGGATCACAGCTAGCAGATGACAAATGGTTACACAAACACTGAATTTCAAGTGTCAGTCACATAAAATCAGGAAAACTCAGTTACATTATTGTGTTCCTTGGCCATTGACAAGACTGAAAACATGGTTATAAAAAATAACTAAAAGTCTTCCTTGGGAAATGTTTCTCAGTAAACTTTCTAGCCTCTCAACAAGCTCACCAGTTATGTTTTCCATGACATGTATGTTTCCTAAAAAGTAACTGCAATGTGTTTGTCTTATATAATTATGTTTATTAATTATATCTTTCTTATTTTAATGGCACTGAATCCTCAAACTCCAAAAACAGAAATAACATTAAAACATGATTATAATGCCAATGATAGTTGACACCCAAAAAATAAAGATTTAATTGTACTTTATGTTGTTTATAGTGAGACAAGTACTTTTTAAAACACAAATAAAATTACGTGATATCATCAAAAGGTAATGCAGATATACTAATGCCCTTAAAGTAAATTAATCCTGCCTTCCTGGGGGGTGGGGGTGTGTGTATACAAAACATTATTACGGTATTTTTAGTTTAACTTTTACTTTTGTGCAAAGCATTTTAAACCTATTTGCCTTAAATATACATTCATCTGCATTGCAATTCATACCAAAAATTTTATGCTTATTTTAAAAAATATTAAAAAATATGTGAATTCTTAAAAACCATATCAAACTCCCATCCACATAAGCACACACCACCATACATACAGGTAAGCATGACTTTATAGCCATAAGGCAAAATGCATTTAATCTCTGGCTAATTAATCAAGAAGGTTGTCAATCATCAGACCCTGTTTAATATCATATCTGCTCAACCAGATAACAGTGTGGAAAACTAATTATTTAACATGATTTAATTTAACAATAATTTCACTTAAGGTCATTTACGATGTATTATTCTCTAATGTTGTATTTTAATATTCATAGGTAAATGTCCAGAAAAAAAAATCAGACTTTCTCTTGCTCTAATATATTCTATTTGCATATCATCACTGAAGAAACTGGCATATAACAAAAATTTAGAGTGTCTTACTTCACTTGGGGGATGGAATGGTGAAAGACAAAATTCACTTCAAGGTTTCACTAGAAATAAAAATGTGTGTGATTCCCCTTCCTCTCCCTGCATATAACCAAATCTATTTTTATATATGAAATAATAAAGTTAGCAAGAACTTTACCATTCCATTATTTGACACAAATTTATTCTTCAGGCATTACTTATAACCTGAAATCCAAAATATAAATCACCTAATTGTCTTTGGTAACGTAAACAAATGTGAAAAGTTTCATAAGCACTACTTGCTATCTAACTTTATAACTTAATGAAAGTATACATAAGGCCAATTGTGATAATATGAGAACCATCTCACAACAGGATAAGAATATAGAGTGCTATAATGTTCTTTCCTCCCTTTCCCTGGCACAAAAATGAGAAAAAACTTATAATTAAATAAGAAAGGAGTTCTAACAGCATTTACAATATATTTTGTAGAATAAGATAATACTGTTCTCTTTCTTTGACTCCATTTCAGTTATCACTTGAAAAGGAGAGGTTTGAAAATATTTTTCTAAATACCTAGGAGAAGAAAGAATCCAGCAAGGTGTGTTTACTGTCATTTCCTTTTACCAAGACTGGATGATTGCAATTGAAGAAATAGTTGCATGACAAAAATGAATAGAAGAAAATAATCACACGAGACCTTTCTTAGCGGCTATTGTTTAGGTATTATGTCCTATTTTAGTCTTTTCCATAACAGGTACTACTCTGATTTATTTGTAAATGTGTTCATTTCTGACAGGCTGTTTTAAAATGATGGTTCAAGTTCGGTGAATTTTATCTATAGAGTTATGTTCCTTTATTTGGCATTTCTGTACTTTTAGCAAATATTGATTATTTCAAATAAACCAGGTTTAGTGTCAGCTATTTTATTTTGGTTTTAGACTGACCTTCGCAAGTCTACTTATTACGGCTCACTAGAGTGATTATGTGTGTGATGTTGTGTTTGCCCCTACCATTTTCCATATGCTCTGCCTCACCAACACTGCCATCCGGCGTGGTCCTTTCATAGTTGTCCTCTGGGAGTGGAAGGGCACCCAGCCTTGGCCCTGATGAACTCTTACTGCTTGGTGTTTCTGACTCCTCCAGCCCGCTGTCATAGCAACTCTGTAGTGACCCCTGATGTGGGTCCTGGGGCTGACTCACAACAGAAAACGTCACTCTACGAAATGGCTGTAAGAGAAAAGATTCTGAATGTCACTAAGATATAAGATTGTAAATAATCTTATTTTAAAAATACATAAATTACATATATTAAGGTCGACTGACAACTAATTCAATACAAAACGGTTAATATAACATGTTGAAATCTATTTGGTTAACTCTATTTTCTGAGGCAATACCTAGAGCTTAGATTTTATTATGGAAAAACTGAAAATTCCCTTTCTGAAACAGAAATAAGAAAACATCAATGTCACTAACACACACATGTAAATCTGATATGTTACTTCCACATATTCACCATTTTTCTATTCTGTAGTCTTCACTTCAAATATGTTTTCCATAAATAGACTCCTTATAAAAACAAGGGTCAGTGATTTTGGAGAGCAATAAATATAGAGCTAATCCATTGTAAGAAGATTTCATTTTTAAATACTTTGTCCATAAGGCAAATGGTTTAAAACTGAGTGTTCTGGCAGTTGACAAACTATTAAAGGTACAGCTGATAAGCAGGAATTTAGATGTAGTGCTAGGAAATCGGAATATATTTCTTACTTCATTCATCTTAAATATATTACCTATTGACCCTGAAAGTGTAAGGGTAGTATTAAAATAATAAACAAAAAATTCCTGAACAAGGGAATTCAAAATAAACCAAAATTTTTAATTGTATGTGCTTTTACTATGACTAATCACAATTTGCTCAAAAAAGTAACATCATGTACAGTCTTTAAGTTGTATTTAAAGTGTGATGCAAATCTTTACCCAATTGGACATCACAATTTACTATGTTACTAATGTTGGCTGGATAGAATACTTAATATATATGGAATTTAAAGGTTATCATAACTACAAAATAAAACAAAAATATTTTAGGCTCATTAAGGGAACAAATTAATGCCATACATTGTCAGGGCTATGTACACATAATATTTTGGGAAAAAAATATTAAAAGGTTCTGTAATATTTGTTGGAGATTATTCTTGGCAATAGTTGTATTCATTAAGCTCTTGTATGATTTAAAAGTGGCATAAATGTACAGATCTTTACACCTATAACTCAGACTGGTTCTTTCTAATATAAAGTATAAAACTAATGTTGCCAGAGTAGTGAGAAAGGTAAAGAACTTTTTTTGTACTTTTAGAACTTGAATACTATTGGTAGAAATCACTAATCACAACTGGGACCAGTAGAATTTTTAAAATGTTAAGGATTATCTACATATGTTAGGTTATTAATGGGAAAGCTAAGAAGAATTGTGACATTTCCCCCAAATGTAAAACCAATTTCCCCCAAATGTAAAACCAATTTATAAATACCCCAAATTTATAAATTGGTTTTACTAAAGACAAACACATGGTTCCACAAATCTTCCCTTTATTTTGTCTCATAGAGAAGATTGGCCAGGAACACTGTCTTGTTCATATTTCTAACCCAGTACCTCTCCCTCCATGTACATACTTGGAGTATACAGTCTTTATAAAATCTTTTTTAATTTAATTCAAAATCAAATTTACAAAGGGAAAACATTTAAGGCACATTCTCTTCTTTATAATGTTTCACTGAATTGGGACTGCAGATTTTAAAACAATTACAAAGTATTTCTAGTACAAACAGCACGCACACCATGGGCCAAAATTTACTGGCAACTAAATCTCTAGAAACATTTTCCTTATTTCACTAATAATTCTCATATTGCTTTACAGTAGTATGATTGTGATATTTTACCTTATTTCTTAATAAACATAGAAATAAGTTTGTATTTCCCATGCTTTATGTTATGTGTGCATATTTTCTTTTTTTTTCTATTTATTACTCCCAGCTGACTGCAGACTCTCTGTGAATTGTTTTATGTTTGGTCTCACCTCAGAAGTAAGACCAGTGACAGTCTCCTAAAGCTATACTGTTCTGCACACAGAAGATACTCAGCAAATACTACTGAACAATAATATGTTAATGACAATGTTGAACATAGGAAAAGACGCCAAGAGTCAGGAAAACATATTATCACTTCAAGACATAGCAGTGGGTTAAGAAAAACATACAAAAAGAAAAAGGAGGGTCAAATGTTATTTTTAATTCTATTTTAATGATTCTCAAATCTTTTAGAATCAGTCCACTAATGCAAGGAGAAAGTTCAAAATGAATACAGAAATACATAAATTATGCTAATAAATTGACAAAGAGAAGTAAGAAATTATGAGAGATAATGTTCCATCTTGATATAAAAATAGAAAAGAGGGTGATGTTTGAACAAAGGTGGAAATCTCAGAATCTGTGCTTAAATGCTACTTCTAACAAAAGTAATTATAGAATAGCAGAGACAGGTGATAGTCTATGTTTGCAATGAAAAATGTCAAAAATAAACTAATTATTTTTCTATTATGTATTACGTAATAACTACTGTGAATCTGTGCATTTTTTTTAACTTATTTTATTTATTTATTTTTGGCTGCATTGGGTTTTCGTTGCTGCATGCAGGCTTTCTCTATTTGTGGTGAGCAGGGGCTACTCTTGGTTGCAGTGTGCGGGCTTCTCATTGCAGTGGCTTCTCTTTGTTGTGGAGCACGGGCTCTAGGCGTGCAGGCTTCAGTAGTTGCAGCATGTGGGCTCAGTGGTTGTGGCTCACGAGCTCTAGAGCACAGGCTCAGTAGTTGTGGCGCAAGTGCTTAGCTGCTCTGCGGCATGTGGGATCTTCCTGGACCAGGGCTCGAACCCGTGTCCCCTGAATTGGCAAGCGGATTCTTAACCACTGCGCCACCAGGGAAGCCCTGAATCTGTGCATTTTATTTTCTTGATTCCGTACCCTATTTTAACTGTGAATATATTGATCCCCATGAATTATTGTAGGTTACATATTACATTTAACGATGGAAGGAAAATGTAATTTTAAAATACTAAGATCAATATATATACTGGCAAATGCTTAGATCCATTAATAATTCCTTTTTATAAAAAGCTTTTTCATTTAAAATAATATCTAAATGAGTGGAAAATGGTTCATAATAACAATCTAAAATAAAGAATATCACACAATGGGTCATAAAATACTCCACCTATCATTTTTATCTACATGTAAAAATATCCCATTAGAGCTCTACATACAATATAAACATTACATTACTACCTCTTAAACCTTATTTTGATAAATTTAAGTAAATAAAATCTTGTGACAAACTATTTAAGTTGGTAATGTGAACCAAATTGGTACAGAATTCTGAAAGAGAACCCATTAATGCAAGAATTGTTTTAATTCCAGTAATAAATCACACATGTAGATTTAGATAGATAGGAAAATAGATAGGCAGATATTTCGGGAGACAGTCAAATATTTACACACGATCCTTCATCATTGGGTTGGGTCTATTGAGAAGATAGGTTTTATGGCAGAAGTTATGACACAGAAATTTATATTATTTACATAGTCCAGATATATTGACTAAACCAGAAATGTAAGCAATGTGTTGACTGTGTAACAGAGAGAATGAGTTTGCATTGTATATGTAACTGTCACTTTGTTAATGACTGGTACTCTGAAGCAGAGTGGTTTAAGTGATGATTCCTAAACCTAGATGTGCCTCAGAATCATCCAGAGTACTTCTGAGAAAACACAATGCAAATATCTGGCCTTAGCTTAAACCCAGTGAATCAGCATTCAGGGTGGAACTGGATATCAATCATTTCTAAAATCTCTCCAGTGATGAAGAGGCACAGAGAGGAAGGAGAAACCCTACAGTCGAAAGACTATTTGGTCAAAAGGACTAAACTGCTTCAGGAAGACAGCTGGTCCCCTAAGTGTTCATAAAATTTCCCTGGAGAGTCAACAGAACCATGATTTCATCTTGGGATGCAAAAGTATAATATGAAGATATTTAGTGACCTGAGGTGTCTGAGCTTTCTATTTTTCTGTCTAGGATGTCTTGCAAAGGCAAGCTGGTCTATACAAAACAGGAAAAAGCGGAAGAGCTTGAGGAAGAGTGTCAGCTTCCCAGATCTTTGAAACTATGAAGATGTGCTTGAAAATTGAGTAAGTAATGCAAGAAAGAAGTCTCCAAGAAAATTGTTCCAAAAATTGTGCATGGGACATGTGTAAGAATTATAAACAAGAGGGAGTGGAAATCAAAGATTTTATTAGGCAAATAAATGATCTAATTAAACGGGTGAGATTAAAGACATGATCTGACAATTCGCTGCAAAAGAGAAGGAAGAAGAAATGTTGAGGGCAGAGGATTATGCTAAGAAAGACTGAGGGAACAGCAAAAAGAATGGCCAGCAAGGCCACTGTAAAGCAAAGCTGTGTGGCTGACTGGATCTAGTCGTTATACCTACACTTGTTTTGTCCCGTTATGTCCCAGGGTTTCAAGGATGTTCCAACAATAATTCTACACATTTAAGAAACTCAAAATCTTATATAAAAACAGACAAAATATAATATGATTAAGTTTCCAATAAAATAAAGGTACCCAAAATGCCATGAAACCTGCTTAGGAATTTAGGGCAGGCATTGCAAAGGAGGGGTTTCTGGGTCAAGATCTCTAAAATAATTTTGATAGATAATACATATTTGAAGGCTGATAACAGATTTCATATCTGGAACCAGCAGCAAAGGATAAAATATAGGGTGAGTAAGAAAACCAGGTCACTTTTGAAACTCAGAAGCCAAGGAAGCTGGTAATTTCAGGAAAGAGAATAAAATCTTACGTGATCAAAGCCATCAGAGATGTTGAGAAGAATGTGATTACCAAAGGTCCATTGGATTCATCCATTAGAAGGGCATTTTTGCTAAAAAATCTCTGAACTCTGGGGAACAATTCTAGGAGATTAAGCCAGAGGAAGTAAAAGACCCACTTGTAAATATATGGAGAAATGGAGAAAGTGGGGAGAGACTACTAATTTTTAAAATGTGGTATAAGAGAGATGTGGGGTAGCAGTTAAAAGAAAAAAATTTGTGTAAAATCTTTATTTTTTTTGTCTCTTTTCATTGTTATTGAAAAAGTTTTGCTTTAGGGTAAATAGTTGAAGATGCAATAAAAAGGGCAAGCAAAAATATGCCTAATAACATAAGGTTGTTGGGGAATGAAAGAAATCAGAGACTGGAAGTAAACTAACTAGAATTAATAGAAAAATGAAATTAAGAACAAAATCACAAAGGCAAGGTAAACAATAAAACTCATTGAGGAATTGCATGTATGATTTGTGTGTGTGTATGTGTGCGTGTGTATGTGTTTAATGAGAAAAAATATTGTATATTAGAAATAATAGGAAAAAAAAATTTATTCCAAGCAACATTATAGATTCCCCATTGACCTCAGACAACTTAGCTGACCCTTGGCTCTTGTGCCTTAGGCTCAGGGTCTGTAAAATGCAGAAAATAATACCTGCCTCTTACTAACTTAAATTGTCTGAGAAATAATGAGATAGTTTATACAGAAGAACCTTAAGCTCGCTCAAAGACATATACTATAAAAGGTATTATACCTCAGGCCACAGCTATATACCTAGAGCTATCTCCCATTATGTTTTATGTTTTATGTTTTTTGTTTTTTTAAGAAAATATAGAGCTGGCCCAGCAATTTACAAAGTTTCTAAATATAATTTTAAACATTCATGTGAAATTTCAGACCTAATTCTCCAATTCATGCACTAAGCTTTTATTGTTCTACATGCAAGTTATCTGTAAAACAAATAGGTACATACAGTAACACCCACATTTTTCAAAACCTATTTGAATCTAATCATTTTTATTGAGCATGAATATTTTTATTTCCAATTATTTAAGAATGACATCCATCAATTATCTTTTGTTTCCATTATGACACACTAGAGACTTTCACTTGAAGACACACATATATTCAAAGGTAACTCTGGATAATATCCAATCCCTGGGGTGTGGGATGTACCTCCATCCTCATGCCAGGCCCCAGCTGACGAAAATGCATTAGAATTGACTTTGCTTTAAACTACTATAGACTGGGAACCAGTCCATTCTTTATATAATCTTTATCCATTCATTAGAATTGGCTTTGCTTTAAACTACTATAGACTGGGAACCAGTCCATTCTTTATATAATCTTTATCCATTCTTTATATAATTTTATTCACTTTCTGTTCTAGAAATCTAGAGGTCACATGGGAAGTGGATACAGATGTGAATGGAGAGGTCTTCTCCCTTCTATTCTTTCCCTCATGCTGTGGGAGTCCATAAGTATGGCTGTGTCTTCCTATCCTCCTCTCCTCATTGAGAATTCTGATGAGCCCAAGGTGAGGGACATGTGATCGCCATGATCATTTCCACATAAAATCAACCTCATAGCCTTGAAAAGACAAGCATAGCAAATAAGGATTAAGTTGGGTGCTGTGGGGATATACAATGTAACATATTCAATAAATGCATTTGCTTATTAATATTTTGGATTTTTTTTTAATCTGGAAAACATGAACATAAGTTAAAATGGTGTATTGGTAAACTTGGGATCAAGAGAAAGACAGTCTGCATAGATGAGGACGGGATTTAGAATATGTCTGGATGACAGAAACAATGCTTTTGTTCTAATGATAGTATTGCAAGGGGTAAGGCATTCATGAAGGGAAAAGGTGATGAGCATTTGATTCATTCTTCTTTTCTGTAAAATTTCATCTCAGCAATTGATAATGTGGACTACCAAACAGTAAACCTAAATCTAGGCAGTCTAGCTGGTTTAGAGGTCACATACAAAGTTATCACAATCCCCACTTCGAATATGGAGTAGAAGCCAGATCTTATCCTGGTCTTATTCAGAGAGTTCAAAGAAAGTTAAGTCCATACATTTCAAATTCATTAGAGGACTGGAACAATTTTCTAAAAAGTCTTTTTTTTAATATCTAGAAAGTTGATGTCAAATTCTAATACTGCCTCATTTTTTATATTGCAGATTCATTTTTAATTTTTTTTAATTTTAGAGAACCATATAACTGTCCTGCTTTTTTGACAGTACTGATATAATAACATATACTATTTATAATCTACACCTTTAAGAAAATTCATTCTGAAATTAACAGTAATATGTTATTCTGTTTTCAGAATGCAATCATTGTCAAATGTGTTTAACATTTCCAAGTGCTACCTATTTTAAAATAATCTTTGCCACAAAGTTCATTTATAGTCTCTAAGAAAAGCAATAAAGACCAGATGCATATTTGCAAATATATAATAATGAAAATTTTATTTTTATCCATTCTTAATTGTTAGATTGATTAAAAGGTAACCATCATACCATAAAAGCAAATATTAAGTCCCATAATCAGACACACTTAAAAATATTGGCCTTCCATCTGCATTATCAAAATCTTCTAAGTTGCAACCTGTACAATAATAATGGATTGATTTCTCTGATAGGGCAGTGGCCAATTTTTGAAAAGGGAAAAGAAAAGAGTTGAACTTTAGGAATATCCTATTATACACAATGCTTACAGTAAAAGAGAAAACAACAGCATCAGGTTAAGAATGTAGAAAGCTTCCCCTTGGAGTCCATCAACCTAGCGAAACTACTTTTATGAGGATTGCATCTGCAAGAGGATAGAACTCTAATGATGCCTCTGGAAAGAACTTCAGGTTAAATCTCTCTGCTCTGTGTCTTACAGACAACTTTCTGGGAAACTTTAAATTTGCACCTTCCTTTTTAGCTTCAATAGTTTCTCCATAAATCGTCTCCTTATCTGGAACTCACATACAGCTGTCTCAGTCACATCAATTATTTCTGAATGGGATGAAAAGGTTTTTTTTTATTTTTTCCAATTCACTTAGTTATGTCCATCAAACAGATTTCTAATGACTCTCTTTGTCAGTCATAAAGCACTGAAATAGTCATGGAGCAGAACATTGCTGAATTATAAGGAGCGCTGCTTTTGCTTTTTACTTTTATAGAGGAGCTATCTAAGACAGTGAGATCTTTCCTTGCAAATGAACAGGTACTTGATTAATCTGCAAGCATTGTCAACCAGTGTCAGTGGCTAGTGAACAAACATATCTAGGATTCCATAGTGCACTAGCTGGAATACGTCTGGCAGAATCTACAAACAAACTTTAATGAGGTCTTTTAACTTTTGGAGGGCATCTTCCTTTGCTAACATGTTAAGGTGGTTCTGTACTTCAAACTGTCTTTCTTTCTTTCAAGTCAATACCAGATGAAAGGGTATTAAAAAGAAACAAGCTGAGACAGTTGGATTGGTTAATTAAAACACTCATTTGGGGAAGGAGAAGTTAAATAACTGTATTTCTTTTGACTTGCATGCCATTACATATTTGACATTATTGTGTATATTTGTCCTGCAGAAACTAAGAATGCAGGTTATACTTTATAGTTCTTAGTCCACTAGATCACAAACAATTTAATATTGTAAAAGAACAATAATGACAGTTAAAATAGGAGCTGTTCGGGCTTCCCTGGTGGCGCAGTGGTAGAGAGTCCGCCTGCTGATGCAGGGGACACGGGTTCGTGCCCCAGTCCGGGGAGATCCCACATGCCATGGAGCAGCTGGGCCCGTGAGCCATGGCTGTTGAGCCTGCGGGTCCGGAGCCTGTGCTCCGCAACGGGAGAGGCCACAACAGAGAGAGGCCCGCATACTGAAAAAAAAGAAAAAAAAAATAGGAGCTATTCATTTCACATGGGTCATGTTGATATTCTGATTTTGCAAATAAAAAAAAATAATGAATTTAATATTCAAACTACTGCAAGAAATACTCTAGCCTAAAAATACAAGCTTGTCTCCTATTTTTTTTCTAATGAAAAATATCAGAAAACAGAACAGACAAAGCCTAAAACTCTTAGTAAATATAGGCAAACATTTTTTTCTGAAAACTTCTAAAAAAGATATTGTGCTCTAAAACACAAACTGTGGGTCCTTTATTTTGTGGACACGTTGTTTGATCTAGTTTTTCTCTTTTTGCTGGTTTCCATTAAGCCTAGTTGAGGATTTGGCAAACTTTTTCTGTGAAGGGCCAGAAAGTAAATATTTTAGGCTTTGTAGGTCATAGGTCTCTGCCACAACTACTCATTCTGACATTGTCCTGCAAAAACAGTCATTGAAGATACATAAATGAATAAGAATGGTCATGTTCCAATAATACATTTTTTATGGAAATAGGAACTGGAATTTCATATAATTTTCCTAATTCATAAAATGCTGTTTTAAAATTTTTTCAACCATATAGAAATGTAAAAAATCAAATGTAAAATACAACTTTTCTATTTTATTAACATTTTTCAAGTTATTGTGGACTTTTCAACCAGTGTGTAAAGTCCTCATAAACAGTGTGTAGCAATTATACCTCAACAGTGCCTTGAAAATAGTTTAGATTCAATTGTCATTTGTTAGCTTGTTTTAATATTTACTGTCCTTTGTTGCAAATAACTCTGAACTGGAGAATCAGGAGACTTGGAGTCAAGTACTTGCTCTGATACTAAGAGCAAAATCTGGTGGAAAGATCCATCTTTCAGTTTCATCTTCAACTTTAAAAGGAAGGAGTTTTAACAAATGATATTTAACATCCTTTCCAGTTCCTTAATTCTTTGAAACTATAAGAAGATAGGTTTGTTCAATAAGTGAATAAATGGCTGAAATCCATGATTTTAAAGTAGTCTTTGCTCACTCATTAAGAAATTCCTTAGTACATTGTACGGTCTTGAAAACATGAATGCAACTTGAAGAGCGTTTACTCATGAAACGAGAACCATGAACAAAAATATGTATATACCAACCAAACATTTCAGTCAATTACCTTGATGAAAAGCTACAAAGATGACAACATCTTTGAGAGAGGTGTTTGTAACTAGTAAAGAAATTCTCTGGAATGTCAGCTCCATGGAATAGGCTTATCTAAATCTTTCCTACCCTCTGAAACCACCTCTTCTGTGATTTCTTCTTTGACTCAACCCAAAAAAATGTTCAGTTGAGTTCCTACGGTGGGTTAGAGGCTGTGAGATCTCATTCGTCGCTTAAATGTATGCTTCAAATAGCAGAGGTTAGCAAGGTTGGTATGAAATTGAGTGGTGAAAACATGCTGAGCCATTGATTAGATTTCACCTGCCAATTCATCTGAGACCCTACACAGTCCCTTGGAAGTTTCTATGTTTACATGCACAGAGAAACAGGAAGGCAGAGGGAGTCCTAGCTAGGAAAAGATACTGACAGGCAACTAATGAGAAAAAGACGATCTTTGCAATAATATTCAATCCAACAAAGACTTATTAAGCACTTGCTTTGTGCCTACCACTGTGCTGAAAAATCTACATGCTGCAAATTTAGGCCTTAAGCTCAGTTGGGCAAGTGTAGATTAATCATACAAAAGCACTCACAGAATATAAGCAAAGGTCTCTTTCTCCTTTTTTCTTTTGGCTATTGTGATATTTATCAAAAGCTCAGTTCACAAGCCTCTCAGTTGCTTTGCATGACTATGCTACACACCCATGCAGTTCCAGAAGCAGCTGAATGAGGCTGATAAACCTGTGTCTTAAACTACACAGTTGGAGTTAGTCTGTGGCAGTTCAAGGGAGCAATGCTGAAGAACCAAGTAGAACTCCAAAAGATCTGCCCAGGTTTCCAACTATAAAGCACAAAAAATGAACAAATAAACAATGACAAGGACAAAAAATAACCTTTAAAAAGCTACCTCTTAAAATACATAGAAGTTTAGAAGCACAGACAAGGAGCCTGCCTCATAAACACCTGAATCAATTCTCCCATACTGAAATGAATGAAAATAAAACTTGCATTTTAGGATCCACTCAAACAGATGCTCCAGATTTTTTTCTCTTTTTTTCTTTTCTATCTCAGACATTTCATCGAAACTGCACCTGGTAAAATCTGTTTGGGAAATTACATGCATTTTAAAAACACTGGGTTTTCATATTCTGTGGAATGGAGGTCTGTGTCCTTAAGTAGCTTTTCCTGGTATGGATGGATTTAAGTGTCTGACAGGAGTCAAGACAGACAATTGGAACAAGGCTCCGAAGTGTTACTTAAGCATTTAATTATTAAACTGAGCTGAAACCTAACTAGATTCAAGACAGAATCTTCTGCTACCTATGTGAAACTTCTGCTACCCCAGTGAACCCATTTCCTCTGTCATCCCTGCCGGTTTACTTGTTTTATTTTATCTGTACTTTGTTGAAAAGTTACCAGTGTCCCTAAGGAATAGCCTATTCAATGCCCACTATATGCTCATTTTCATTCCTTAATACAAGTCAAACGACTCCAGAAAAATCAGTGAAAGTGGTTTTGGAAGGCAGAAAGGTGGACCCTGATGACGTCCACATCGTAATCCCTGGAACGTGTGATTAGGTGATTTTACATGCAAAGGGAAATTTAAGATTGCAGATAAAATTAAGTTTGATAATCAACTGACCTTAAAATAGGGAATTTATTTTAGATTATCTGCCTGGGCCAGGTGTAATCACAGGATTATTAAAAGGAGAAAGAGAAGGCGGAAAATGAGGTCAGAGTGATGCAATGTGAGATCTGTACTCACCTTCTCGAGCATTGGAGAGGAAGGGGCCACATTCCAAGGAATGCTGGTGGCCTCTAGAAGCTATTAAAGGTAAGGAGGGGAGTATATTTTCCTCTAGAACCTCCAGCATAAACACTACCTCATGTTGATTTTAGCCCAGAAAGACCCATTTTGGATTTCTGACATCAAAAACTATAAGGTAAAAAAAAATAAGCATAGTTTTAAGCCATTAGTTCTTGGTAATTTGTTA
The DNA here is from genome assembly GCF_000442215.2 of Lipotes vexillifer. Classification (NCBI taxonomy): domain Eukaryota; kingdom Metazoa; phylum Chordata; class Mammalia; order Artiodactyla; family Lipotidae; genus Lipotes; species Lipotes vexillifer. The sequence continues at coordinate 1,079,393 of NW_006790452.1, read as the reverse complement.
TAGCAGCAGTAAGAAACTTACATAGTGGGTCATGGAGCCTAAGATAAGATGGGAAGAAAAGGGAAGTAAAGCAGTTGGACTTAGGTTTCACATTTATGAAAGAAGTTAGTCATCATTCAAATTTAAACTGGTGTTCCATTCCTGGATCACTCTACTTATAGGCCATTGAGAACCAGCATTTAATTCTAATAACTGTACTTATTTTATAAAACACTCAAATCTATTGTTATGTATTTTATGTTGAAAGTGTTTGGTAAGTATAAAAATGTTAAAATAATCTTTGTAACCCTATTTTCACATTTGTTATTCTTTTAAGGCAGTGAAAAAACCAATACCAAACAAAACCAAATTAAGTGGACTAGGTCTCCATCCACTCATTTATGTGGGGAAAACCACTTCAAATTTACATTTCAGTCCTCTCTTATCAGGTAACTAATATTGTATTTGGGGAAACTCATGGACTTTCAAACCAGGAAACCATAATTTGTTCTCCTGATGTTAACTAGAAGCTGAACAAGCTTGGGCTACTGACAATTCTTCTGAGCCAGGATTCAACTTCTGTAAATATAAATGATAATCTCTCCATTTTAAATACAATGAAAATCCAATTTGATCTTATAAGTGAGTTAGATTTTATATTATGAAGTGTTCTATAAATTATAATGGTGAATTGAGCTCAAAATTTTGTCCATAGGCCCAAGATTTAGGGAGCTGATAATGGTCACTAAGAAAAATTCCATAAACTTGGAAGAAATGAATTCTTCCCATCATGCTAGCATTACAAAAAAGAAAAATAGATAATGAATGTCTTGATTTTCAAGAATAGCCTCATCTATACTGGAGAGTTAATAAATCCTAATTGGTGCCTGACTGGAGTTACCATATTCGTAGATATTGTCTCTTGTTTGCTGCTTTCTTTCTTATTTCTTCTTTGTTTTATACCTGTGTATTGAAGAAAATTTCTAGGAGGGTGAATTCTTTGTATTAAAAGTTGAACTTTTCAGAAGAAAAATGGAAAATAAATTCACCAAATAAATAATAAGTAAGCATGTTGGCATCTCATGATTCTTTAGGGAAATGAGGATACTCACAACTTGACCCTAACATGAGGACTCAAAAGTGATTCTTATACAGAACGGCAAGTGTTCAGAAATACTGACTGGAGATTAATTTTTAGCCATAATTTGAAAATGTAACCAACAGTATCCAATATTTGCCATATATTATTTCAATATTAAATGCCACAAGACCAACTTATTTCAATTCCCACTCCTTGAGAAAAATGGTCAAATTCTTAAACTTATAGAAAATGCACATTTTTAAGCATGAGGGAAAAACAAGTCCACAAAGCAATAACATCATAAGACCATCATATTTTATTATTAGTACTACTATTTGGCTTTCTAAGTCTGTTTACATTTCATATTTAGAAGATACATGGGGAGCCATATATAAAATAAAATACTTTATTCCTTTTTTTTAACCTTATGACCTTTTCCAAGTCTCTGATCTTTTTTTTTCACACAGCTTTATATACATTGACATTTTGTACACATTGCTTCACTGATATCTTTTTTTTTCCTTCACTGATATATTAATTTTCACTTTAGAAGTGCTAAAATTGTAACACTTTGACGCCCACAGTTTGTGAAATTCATTATAGTCTATTAAAGTTTTTGAATCACCAGTGCTTCTGCCCCTTGGATCTCATTATAGACATTCTGTGTGTTAAGAAATAAAATTAATAACAAGCCATGTAATTAAGTTAACTCTTGTATTCTGGGGGAAACAAAATAGTCATGGCATGCCTGTTTTTTTTTAATATTTAACTTCAGTTTTTTAACAACTGCTTAGTTGGCAGATTATGAATTAACTAAACATAGCATGTATCATCTTCACCTAGTTTGACAAGAGAGCCCTAAAGTAGAGATACTATGCTGAGCAAGAAACTTACATATTGCAACAGATCAATGGGAAGAGAAACCTTTCAAGGTGGCAATCAGTATCGATAATTGGTAGCAGACATTTCCCAGAACATATTGCAAGAAGGCAAAATCTCCTTAATGATATAGCTGATAACGTTCTGTACTTAAAATGTGTAGTGATATTCCCTAACACTCATTGATTGCTTACCATGTGTCCATTCAAAGCTTATTTAATTTTCACAGTAGCACTATGGGGTAAATGTAGAAACCAATACCCATGGAGATAACTTGCCTGAAGTCACACAGTTGCTAAATGATCCATAGGTTGGTTCTTACTCACCAAGCAATAGCTTGGACTTAATTGAACCCTGAGAAATTGATAAACCGACACTGAGACTTCTGCATACATTCACAATAGCACTGGCTTAAAGAAACCATATTCTAGCACAGGTCAGCTTACTTAAAAGCAAAGGATGGTAGAACCTGGACTACACAAGAAAACAAGTACTCAGGAGAATAAAGTTGATTATTTTAGCCACTTCCGATAAGGACACCTTAGGCTGAAAATTAGACATTCAGCTTTGAACTCCACTGGAGATTATCTGTAGTTTGTCATTACATTTAAGCCAAGTATAGAAGAAAAGACATATAGTTTACCTTCTACCATGTGGGGCTTAAGTAATTTTCTTAAAGTCCAATAAACCTTCCTGCTTTGTTTTATACAGGTCAGCTGTTCTCAGCACTGCTTGTGCATTTGAATTACCTGGGACACCTAAAGAACATTCATACTTGGACTATGTCCCTGAATTATTTTGGGATAGCGCTCAGCCTCTATGTCAGCAGGGTTGAAAATCCACTCTAATTCTAAAATAAAATGGGAAGTCATTCTAAATTTCAATCTGCCTTGGTTGCCAAGAATATCAGTACTCAATCACCATCTATTTATAAGCCCAAGTAGGGTAGGTACATTTCCTTATTCTTCTCTCTATGTGGTTTTTGAGGTATTATTTATGTTTTAATGTCTCATTATAAATTTGTTTTATCATAAAATATCCCAAATCCTTTTGGAAGCAGAAGCCCTACATTTTGAAGATGATTACAGAAAAACTTAAAACGAATGTTTCTTATCATTCACTTTATCTACTTTGGGAAAACAAATGACTTGGGTATTATTTTCTAAAGACAATAATACATTCTAGATAAAGTAATTTGTAATTAAAACCAGCCATACTTGGGGTTTTGTTCAAAAATAAGAAGACTAAGAGAGTTTTGAATGATCAACATGCCATTAAAATACAAGAAAATTCATCTTCATGAAGTTACCTAATACTTATTATAAGACATGTGAGACCTATTTTGTTCTTCAATTAGCAATCAGTCTTATATGACTAGTGATAACTCTATTTTTCATCATTACAAATATGTATTGCTATTCATGACTTTATTTCCACACAATAATTTACTAGTTCTTCCTTTAAGACTAGGAAATCCCCAGATAGAATGCCATCAATGGCAACATTATCAAGCACTTCTAAAACCATGTCTTTAGTATCCTTTCCTCCTTTTAACATTTTTTACACCTTATTTTTTTCACTTTCTTTTTCTCCCAAATATCTCACGTCATTCTACTAACATACTGCATCAACCACCCAGGACAAATTACCCTTGCTCTGTCCTGTGACCTGTGTGTACTGATTTGTGAATATCCATGGTAATGACCACCAGAATTTTTATGCATTTCCTTCTAGATGGTGTGTTGCTCCCCTCAGGTAATACAGTAACGTTAATGAAAATACTTGGTGTCTTAAGAAAATCTTTCATGAGTGATGTAAATTTGAAGAATATCATACCTAAAGATTAAGAGAAATTTGAGGAGGGAGATTAAACTCCTAAAATCATAAATATTTCATCTATTCTTCCTTCAACTAGAAAAAGCACTGGACTTGAAGTTGATACCTAAGCTTTCTCATTTCAGTAGCAATTCAGAAACATTTCTTGGATCCTTACTTTATTCTCATGAGCTTTACTACTCACAAGGTCTATGATCTAAGGCAAAATACTTAATTCCTCTAAGCCTCAGTTTCCTAATCTTTAATATGGGGGGAAACTGTGAGCACTTACAACAGAGTATAACTAAGAGTTTTAAATTATGCAATCCAACGAGTCCTAATCTCCAGGGTGCATGGCAAGTACTGGAGAAACTCTTCAGTACTCAAAAGCTCTCTAGACCCACATTCAGAAAATCTGTTTAGGAAAAAAACAAACGTGATTGTGATACACACCAAATTTTGAGAATCCCTGGTATAAACCATGTAAAATCCTGAGCACATTATTTGTCTTATTAATATTATAATTGTTATCAGCCCTTCATTATTATGGTTAATAACCCTGAGAAGCTCCTTATAGCAGTCAATAAAGTGGCAGTCAGGCCCACCCATTATCAGGAAATTTAGTTATGGTGAGAACAAATACCAAGCATTGTAATCATTCATTGCTTTTCTGACCCTCACACACAAACAAATGTATGTGGTCAAGAACTGTTGAAAGATGGGTAGTAAAGTCATAATCAAGTGGGTTCTATTCTAGAAAGATTCCAGGGAAAGTTAAAGACACATTTTGAAAGATGGAGGCAAGAGAAGATGCAAATCCAAAAGAGGACATCATGGAAATGACCAGATGACAGCCTTGTCCTGACAGACATGCTACTGCTTCCCATTGGCTGAAAGGCCTAACTGAGAGTAGCAGCGGCAGATGAGAGAGATCCTACCTCCCAAGGGCAGCTCAGATGGGGTCAGCCTTATGGAGGGACCCACATCTCCTAAGATAGCTTTAAGGTACTGCAGATAAGAAAGGCATGGAAAATTAGGCAAGTGGTAATTGTTTAAACAGAAACAACAAAAACTGACATATACACAACACATGTACATCAGGAAAGTCAAAGGAAGGGCAATTTTTACCCTTTCCAATCTGATATACTGCAATACTCCAAGTGCCTCTCTTTAATAAAGTGATTTTATCTATGTTCAAAGTAGATGGAATAGGAATATATTTGCATTATTCTAGACAGTCATTCTCCAAATCTATAATGTAAGATATTCCCGGGGTAGTGGGCTTCAAAGTTGTTGTTGTTTTTTAATCACTACCAATAGTAAGAAATAAATTTTGCTTTCCTATCCTGTATGTACAGGTACACACACATACACACACGCACAAAGGGAAGCATGATAATACAATATTTTTCTTTACTGCATGTAGTGTACTTTGATATATATTGATATATATTTTAATCATATTCCATTATCTTATTTAATTTGGAAAAGGTTGTTAAGATCCACTAAATTGATTTTATGCCCCATTACTGGGTCTTAATTCCAGTGTGAGAAAAAATGGCATTTGTGAAAAATGGGGATTTCAGCTCCACCTTCACCCCAAGATAGGTATTTAATAATTCTGAGGGTGTGTGTCAGGAATGTGCATTTTATAAGTGCCTTAGGTGATTCTGGTCTCTCAAAATACTGTGACCTATAGAGTTAAAACTGTCTTCAGATATAGCTGATCTCACCTTCCCTGATGTCTTCTAACTTCCTGCTCCTGTCTGCTTCTCCACCACTAAAAACCAGAATTGAAGCTTACATTAGACCTCACTCAATTCCATGCCTGGCACCATATTTAACAGATGAATAAACTGAGGTCCTAGAAGGTAAGTGGCAGACATAAATTCACAACCCCCTTCAGATTTCCCTGGTTTTTAAATTCCTACAGGTTTCATATAGATCTCAGAGTTCAACTCAACAAGAACAAAAAAAACTTCTCATATGCAATTTATGGTTTATGTCATACAGAGCTTTTCCCCCTGAGGCTAACTTTATGGCTAGAAATAAGAATATATTAAACCAATTTGACTCAAGCCTATTTTTAACGTGTATTTATCTTACTGCAAATTGGAAAACTTAGTTTCTCAATTTTCTTATTAGGGCTAAACTACAGATGTACCTTTGAGGGAAAAGAGAGAAGATTTCTAATGTACTCTGGAGTTACATGAGTAAAGACCATTACAGGACTGAGAGCTGATTATACCAAGTTGTAAAGATATTTCCTATTATTGCCTAAGAAGATTGTATATTGTACTAATTGGCTAAAATTTGAAACGATTTCTCAGTAAAACCAGAAGCAATTTTGCTACCATTCATATGGTATCACTACAGAAAAGCAAATACAACCCACTTTGTTTTTCTACAGTATTGACACATATGACTTATTTCAGAAGGATAAACAACAGTGTGTTTTAATTAGGTCCAGTCTGCCTGATTATATTTACTCTCTATCATCAAGAACAAAATGATTAAATCACATAGCTTCTGCCACAGAATTTAGGAATCACAGAAGTCTATCCCTCTTTTAGAAGTCTGTAATCAATAGAAATATATCCAACTAATATCCACATCAAATACCTTTGTATGATCTTGCTATAAAACATGTATATTAATCAGTTATTTTATATCGATAATTAAAGGAGATAACTATGTAGCTTAAGAAATATTTTGAACTGGGAATTCCCTTAAAATAACCTTAAAAAACTTCCATTTAGCATGGATATAGAAAATATTTCAAGTTATTAAACCACTGTTATGATTTAGTGGACTGTAACATGAAATATTACTGAATGAATGAAGGGAATTATTTTAAAATTTTGTATCCTCAACCACTTTAGATATTTGTATTATCTCTTAAAAAGGAGTTTCTGAGGCAATTTAGTGGTAAAAACAAAAGGACTGTCAGGGGGCAGAAGAAAAGGGGCAAGTATTTGGCTAATACTTCAAAAGCGTGCTGATCTTCCTGTGTGTGCAAAGATAAGGGTAAACTACAAATAAGTTACATGTTTTTGCTTTAAAAAGTAGTATATGAAGTCAGTACAATGACACAATTAATTATTAGCACAGATATGGTACATATTTTGAAGAAATCAAACTTTATTTAAAACTTCTTTCTCAAATTTTTCACTTCATTAAAATTTTCCACACAGTCTGAATTAGTGTGGTTTTACTGTACCTAATTTGTTAAGCTACTGTCTCAATCACTCATCATCTGTAAGATTAAAAAGGAAGAAAAAAATTCCTTGCTCCAGTGATGAGGTTTGTAATATATATTCAAAGTACAAGACAGTTCATAACATTTATAACAGTAGAGTTTTGTTATTTTTATCATCGTGATGTGCTAAAGTCTGGAGGTGGGGGGGGACATTTATAGAAACAAAATATTGAGAATCAGTTCAGAATTGGAATAGCTGCCCAAATCAACAAAAGCAATTAAGCTGCATTGGAATAAATAAAAATTTCAAAGATAACATTTTATATTTTGTTTAGTTGCTAACTCCACAGCAAGAATTTAGTGCCTGTTCAAATCCATATAACTAAATTGTGAATTAAATGCTCTCTAGACATACCAAATGTACAGTCCAAAATGCAAATATAACTGAATTTAGCCAGAAGTTGTTTATGATGTAGTGAAAGGTAGAAAAAAATGTCATTGGAATATTTAGTTATGTCACAGAGTTCAGAAAGAAACAATAACGTCTGTAACACATCATCACTTCTGTAGTGAAAATAATTCTTGTTTATAAGATTGCATGGAACCCTTTGAATACCCTTGACATTGACTCTGTAGGGTACATCAGATGAAATGGAAAAATCAAGCACTGATAGTTTTGAATTATTGATATGCTCATTGCACAAAGCAGATATCTCCATTGCACACAACGCTCCATGTGCTCAGTTTCACTTTGGATGGGTTTACTGCCATTTAGATTCATTTGTCATATAAATTCAGGCTGAGTAAGGTGACATCAAATGAGGAGTCTGTCAGGAACTGGACCAGGACAAAGCCAGTCCTTGGGGCAACTGGCATCAGTGTTCTTACATCTTTTTTGAAGGTGAGGTATATTTTCCATTACCTTGGATGGTCTGCAAGTAATGAAGTAGGAAATGACTTTCTCAAACTTTTACCACTCGTTATCTGAAAAGAGAAGTGTTGTTCTGCCTCCTCTTAGGAACAAAATAAATAGGGGAAAATAACTTTCGTAATGGGACAGCAGGTGGGAGAAGGGTGAACTAGACACTATCCTGAGATACAGCTATACATGACTGGCTCCATATTAGAAATACATCACATGTTCCTGTACCCAAACTGTTTGGAAGAGGTTTATTTTTTAACATCACTTGCATTTTCTGGTTATTTTACATAAGATACAGGACTTTTTCTATTCCTCTACATATCTGAGATCATATGTCATGAACACTCTAGATGAACACTGTAGAATACTATATGCACAAGAAGTTATGGTAATATACTCAAACATATAGGGATTATGCAGTGCATGTCTTCCTAAGTAGACTGGAAGATTCTCCAGGACACTAGGTTTTACCTTCCTTTGTATCCTCCACAGCTATTGTCACAAAGTGAGTACTCATTATTTTTGCTGAAATCGTCATGTTCATATTGAAAATCTAACTGTTTAAATGTAAAAATATATATTGATTTAACATTCTGTAAAGAGGGAGGCTATATATATCCTCTTGGTATAAAAAGATGAAACTGATGCATGACATAACACTATAATAAAAAAATAACAATATAATATAAATAAGTACAATTTATTTAGCACCTACCAACTTGCTAAGTATAATGCTAGAGATTTTACATGTGTTGCTTCATTTATTTCTCACAAGAATCATATGGCATATGAATTATTACCTCCATTTTATAGAAAATGAATCTGAGTTTCAAAGAGGTTGAATAACCTTCCAACACTCAAACACAAAGGGGTAGAGCCAAAGTGTAATGCCGGGGTCTGGGTCATTCTACTCTTAAAGTTGTTTTTCAGTCGTTGTTTGGGGTCCATGTTAAAACTGTATTTTTCATCAAATATTGCTTGTGACCAATGCTTACATTAGCAAGAACATATACTTGGATAAAATGATGAAGTTATGACCTCAAAACACAGAATCTTCACACTATATACAAAAATAAACTCAAAATGGATCAAAGACCTAAATATAAGATGGGAAACCACACAAATCCTAGAAGAAAACATTGGCAGAACACTCCTTGACATAAATCATAACAATATTTTTTGGGGTCTTTTTCCTAAGGTGAAGGAAACAAAAGCAAAAATAAACAAATGGGACCTAATTAAACTTAAAAGCTTCTGCACAGCAGAGGAGACCATCAACAAAATGAAAAGACACGCTACCGAATAAGAGAAAACATTTGCAAATTCTGTTACCGATAAGGGATTAATATCCAAAATATATAAACAGCTCATGCAACTCAATATCAAAAACACACACAACCCAATTAAAAAATGAGCAGAAGGGCTTCCCTGGTGGTGCAGCTGTTGGGAGTCCGCCTGCCGATGCAGGGGACGCGGGTTCGTGCCCCGGTCTGGGAAGATCCCACATGCTGCGGAGCGGCTGGGCCCGTGAGCCATGGCCGCTGAGCCTGCGCGTCTGGAGCCTGTGCTCCGCAGCGGGAGAGGCCACAGCAGTGAGAGGCCCGCGTACCAAAAAAAAAAAAAAAAAAAAAAAAAAAAAAATGAGCAGAAGACCTGAATAGACATTTTTCCAAAAAAGATATACAAATGGCCAACAGGCACAAGAAAAGGTGCTCAACATAGCTAATCATCAGATCAATGCAAATCAAAACCACAGTGAGATATCACCTCACACCCATCAGAATGGCTGTAATCAAATGTCTACAAATAGCAAATGTTGGCAAGGATTTGGAGAAAAGAGAGCCCTAGTGCACTGTTGGTGGGAATGTAAATTGGTGCAGCCACCATGGAAAACAGTATGGAAGTTCCTCAAAATACTAAAAGAGAACTACCATATGACCCAGCGGTTTCACTCCTGTATATAGCTGAAGAAAACCAAAACATTAATTTGAAAATATACATGCATCCAATGTTCATAGCAGCATTATTTACAGTAGACAAGATATGGAAGCAACATAAATGTCCATCAACAGGCAATGGATAAAGAAGATGTGGTATATATACATAGTGGAATGTTACTTAGCTGTAAAAAGAATGAAATTTTGTCATCTGCAACAACATGAATGGAGCTGGAGGGTATTATGCTTAGTGAAATAAGTCACACAGAGAAAGACAGATACTGTATGTTATCACTATGTGTGGAATCTAAAAAAATAGAGCAAATGAAGAAATATAACTAAACAGAAGTAGACTTACAGATATAGAGAACAACTCGTGGTTACCAGTGCACAGCGGGGAGGGGGGAGTGGAAAGATAGAGTTAGGGGATTAAGAGTACAAACTACCATGTGTAAAATGAATAAGCTACAAGGATGTATAATATTGCAAGTCACTATACTTCAATAATGTGTGTGTGTGTGTGTGCATGTGTGTGTGTATGCCACAGAATCTTCTTTTCCCAAAGGTAATTGGTCTCCAGAACACGGCCTTGGCCTTATCAATACCACACTCTAATCAATCTTTGGCAAGCTAAATTTCCAGCAAGGCTGACAAACATCATTCACTAGTGCATACTTTGACATAGACACTAAAAATATTTTTTACCAATAACTCCTCACCTGATAGGACATTAATCTAGCAGAGTTGCTCTTTGGGAATAAGTGTTCACTCTAGGGTGCTGTTTGGTTTGATGGCAATGAAAGCCTGGGTGCAAAGCAAACCTTAAGCATCTGAGATCCCGTATTTTTCACTGGAGATGACTCTTTAGAATGTTAGGCTCATTTACCTACAAGAATAATTCTTAAAAACAAAATAAAATGTCCTAGGCAGTTAATAAGTCATTATCAAGATTGAAAGATTCTATATCCAACTCTCCCAGGAAGCATATAGGTGTCTTCCTGGTACTCTGCACTGTCACCTAAAGGAGTATGACTGACTTCAACCTTTGGTGGCTTCCTTCTTCCATATATATTTCTCAAAATCTTAGTGGCGATGACCTAAAATTTACCACTCCCTAGACACTTATTCTAGTATATTCAGCCATGGTGATACGTGCAGGCATGTGTAAGCAGTGGAGTCCATTTTTATCATCAGGAGATGAACCTTCCAGATCATATATAGCACAGTCACATTTCTGCATGGCTACTAGCTCATACATCTGCAAACCTGAAAATGTGCTAAATTGCTGACTTTAAATCCAAAAGTGGAAATAGCCATAAGTGAGTCCAGAAATAGGAAGAAAGACTTGCTACCTCCATTATAGTCCACTGAATACTGATATTTGGTGGTATATGGAAATTTAATAGTAATTCAAGAGGAATGCCAATTCACAGATATTTAGGTTAGATCTGTTTTGGAAAGTAAAATTAAACCTACTTATTAAGTTACCACAGACTTTGAAAAACAATGACAATGGTAGCTTGGAAATTTTTTAATTACTGAAAATAGCATCATTTTAATACATAGACAAATTATTTTCTGCTTCTTTTGTCATGGAAAACAATCTATTTAAAATTTCCATTTTTAAGATTATATAGTATGTGACACAAAACATACAGAGTATAAGAGTAATTTCTTATGAAGAACATAAAAGATTTATTGAGAAAAGTGACTACATACTCATATAACTTTTTGAACAATAGTAATCACACTTCAGTATACTAGTCAGACCTGATGAGGATGCAGCTACCATATGGCTTAGAGTGATTAGTTGTCGAAAGAATTGTGGTCTTTTTAACTGTGGCGAGAGGAAGTGGTCTAGGTAAACAGGAATGATACACTGGTGGAAGGGGTCAGCAATACAGTTTAACTGAGAGTCATCATCCAGTATCCTATTCCATGAAAAGCCTCATTACATATATTTCCATTTTGGAAAAGAGAATACAATAATACATGCATACATACGTACACACATACTTTGTTATTGTATTTTCTACATACATTATATTCAACATCGAAATAGAAAAGTCATATGAATAACATATCAGGATATGATTATTCATCTAACAAAAAAAGAATCTTCATTTACTAATCATTCACTATTTAAATCCATCAAAGAAAAAGTGCCTGGTGTACTTAATATATATGATTTTCACATACCTATGCAGTACAATTTATTACATAAAAAGACTCCACTTCAGAATTCTGTTTAGAGTGACTATTTTTCTCTGCTAGCATTATTTGATTCAGTTTTCAATTCACTATGAAATATTCCAATAAATTTTAATACTTTCTCATTTAATTTGGGAATAACTGAATATGGGATCATTCTTGTGAATTTTCTTCCCTTGTCATATATATATATAGTTGGCAGTTTAGAAAGTCTATCTTTCCATATAGTCTATTTTATAACCAAAAGATAATAATTTCTACCAATTTTCTTCCATATCTTACCTAATAAAGGTTTGGGGTAATACCATATAAAAACCAATTCACTTATTTAACATTCATACTTTTTGACAGAATATCTCTCTTTTCCTAACTATTCTATGTGAAATGCATGTAAGTTCATGTAAATTCTTGGGAAAATGTTCCCCTGACCAAATCAGTTGAAAGTCTGACAGATAACATAAGTGAAAAATGAAATCATTGTATTGCTCTCTCTATATATAAAGTATATATATACTTTACTATATAAAGTAATTTATATAGTGCAGAGTCTGGAAAGTGCAATTTAACTCTTAATAGAATAAAATAGCCAACTGAAAATTGGGGAAACAAACAAACAAAAAACAAAAAATACACATACACAATAAACTAGTTGGTTGCTACATGTAATTAAGAGTTTTATATTAGTCAATAAGTGACTTTTGGTCATCTTTCCTCCTTCCCTAATAGAATTTGTTGCTGCTGCTATTGTATTTAAAGTTTAAAAACAGTGGATTTGGATCAGACACAATATCAAGTTCATTCACAGGGACTAATAATTTCCTTGGCAAGGGGAAGAGGAATTCTTCAGGGATACCAAGATCCTAACCAGTCTCTTTTTTTTTTTTTTTTTTTTTTTTGGCGGTACGCGGGCCTCTCACTGTTGTGTCCTCTCACGTTGCGGAGCACAGGCTCCAGATGCGCAGGCCCAGCGGCCACGGCTCACGGACCCAGCCGCTCCACGGCATGTGGGATCTTCCCGCACCGGGGCACGAACCCGTGTCCCCTGCATCGGCAGGCGGACTCTCAACCACTGTGCCACCAGGGAAGCCCCTAACCAGTCTCTTAATCCACATCTAACTTGGTGTTCTAACTATATAAATTATTCCACATATTTATATGCAGTAAATGGCTCTGGGTTAGGTCAAAATCAAGCTTAATATTTCTATACCACAATTCATGTTAAAAAGCAAAAAAACTGAAATTACAGCACTAGAGTCCAGATAACTTCCAAAGAAAAGCAGCGCTTTCAGTCCATTTAATAAAGAGGCTACTCCTATTCCCTGAGTGGCTCAAAACAGTTAATGTACCTCCAAAATGTAATCAATATATTCTCCTATCTCTGGTAAGATAGATATAATCGTTCACCGTATCATGAGATTAAACTAACTTGGAAACCCAATTAACTATTTTAATGACTGGAGAGGGGTTAATAGATGATTCAAAATGACAGCTGGAAATTATAGGCCTCTTCCCTCATTTAAACAGAGTTAGAGAAGGTGATTTTTTAAAAATGCAGGCAAAGGATGTACGAAGCATAATCTTGTATGACCACAATGAGATCTTTGATTTTTTTCATCAAGCATTTATGGAGCACCTACTGTGAGCCTGTGCCTAACCTTGGGGAACTTTCTGTCCGTGTTGCTTCCACATGACTAACAACAAAGAAAGTCTACTTAACTGGGTTGCTATAATGCTTGTACAGAAAACATCGCCTATTTGAGTGATGTCAGTTACTTCACCTGGATATTATTAAAACATCACTGGTAGCATTACACTAAGTAAATATAAGGTTTTATATATACCTTTAGAAAAAACATGATTTCTTTTCAAAAGAAGATTGGTACAATGCACCTCTACCTAGGTATCTCACGCATGCCACTTTCCCAAGAAATCTATCAGATTATTGATTCTTTCTTCTCTCTGATCTTGAAAACTCTTAAGATAAACTAATGACTTGAACTCCATTAATGTGCATCAAAATAGATTCTCCTTGAAAAGATTCTCAAACTGTAAAGAAACAAAGTTGAGCATATATTTAGGTGTAAGTTTTCAAAACATTTGACTCTTGGCAGTTTATTTTGACTACACAGTGACCAAAAAAAATAACAAATGATGAAATCTAATGGAATTCCATCTTTTAGCAGACACATAAAACAAAGTGCACTATAAATCATGTACTAGTCTAAGGTATTTATGTTAAGCATGCAATTAAAATGAAAGTATACTAAGTGTGTAGGACACTTTTTCTATCACCTCAGCTTCAGAATCCTTCAAATTAAATGAGTATGAATTGCATTAAATGAAAATCAGACACACTTGGCATACAAATTATAACTCTGACAGTGATTTTCATTTTCTCTATTTTAAAAGAGATCCCTAGAAATAGTGGCCAATGGCAAATATTACTCTAAAGTTTTTATTTCTGAAAGTCTGCTAACAATATCTTAGTTTATGATTTAAAATCACCACAAGGGAACACTGTGCCTATCACATAGCAAAAACATATAACAACATTTTCTTTGATGTCTGTACTGATGCCCAAGCTGAACTTATCACCATGTTTCTGTGTTCAATACACACGTCTAGTATTGTACTTATCCTATTACCTTGCAATTCTTTATTTCTGTATTTATGTACCTACTAAGAATTTTCATTTAGTGAGGGCTGGTTTTTGTCTCTTCTACTGAGCACAAAGCATTTCTTTTGTACTGTAACATTGTGAAATTTATTATAATATTATCTTCAAGTCTCATGCTATGGAAATCACTACAAAAGCTCTCAGTATTTTAGACTCTAAACATTATGTTATATAGTCTAGTGTCAATTTGCTATAGCTTATAATTATTATTTTTTCTTTTTAAAGAAACCAGTAGTGAAATATATTTCCTTTATACATGGCAAACCATTTTTAATTTTATCAAACACTCGGTTACTTTTAAACTACCATATAAATGTTTGATTAAGTGCCTCCTCTTTTAAATGTATTAATTCAATACAATTTAATAGATAGAACTAAGGTAAATCTATAGTATTCTCAAACTTGTTTTACTATGGTTACTTCCAAACATATACAAAATTCAACAAAATAATATAAGAAGTTCTCATGCACACATCAGCCAGTCCTTATAACTGCCATCCCAAGAGCACAACTGCCCAATCCACTCCTCTGTCCACTTTCCTTCCTCTCCAAACACTAAGAAGCAAATCCCAGACACAATTGCAGTTCATCCATATTTTAGTACTTATATCTATAAACTATGGACTATCTTAACCAAGCTACCACACCATTATCACTCTTAAATAATTAATATTAATTCCTTAATACCATCAAATATCCAGTGAGTGTTCACATGTCCAATTGTTTCATACATGTAATGATTTGTTCTATGTTTTTAAAGTAGAATCTAAATAGCTTTCATACATGATAACATGGCAATTAATTTCTATGTTTCTCTTAATCTATAGGTATTCTATCTCATTGTTTTTGTCTTGTCACTTATTTGCTGAAGAGGAAAACAGATGTTTATTTATTTATTTATTTACTGGCTACTGCATTATCTCAGTTTGAATTTTGCTGATTGCATTCTTGTGGTCAAATTCAACATGTCCCTTCTATCCTATGGCTGTATATAGGCTTATCAGATCCTGTTTGTGTTTTATAAGACTACTGCACAGAAAGCGCCTACAGTATTTTCAAAGTTTGCATTTTAAAATTATGGTGGATCTATTATATAAATCAATTTAGAAAATAAAAGACTCACTGTTGCTTCTATTATGAAAATCAGATAAATACCCCCTGGATACAAACATAAATTTTATTGAATGAAAGTTAATTTGCCTACACGTTCTGGCATACAATCCTTCTCGTGTAAGATTTAATTTCATATTCAGTTTGAATCATACCTAAACTACTGAATATAAAATTAACACAATTATCTTAGACCAAATTATAATAACATTTCTTTAATGTCTTATAGAAAAAAATTAAGTTCTAGAAAAAGAAGGGAGTGGCTCTTCATATGTGTTTCATGCACTATTATGGCAAAATTCTATGTACTTTAGATAATGAATGTGTGCTTATTTTTTAAATTAATTTTTATTGGAGTATAGTTTATTTACAATGTGTGTTAGTTTCTGGTGTACAGCAAAGTGAATCAGATTTACATATGCATATATCCACTCTTTTTTAGATTCTTTTCCCATATAGGTCATTACTGAGTATTGAGTAGAGTTCCCTGTGCTAAACAGTAGGTTCTTATTAGTTATCTATTTTATATATAGTAGTGTGCATTTAGATAGTGAATGTGTGTCCACCTTTTGCTGTAGCCCTAAAATGCATTTGGCAATTGATAATGTGGTTCATTGTATTAGAAACAGCACGATCATTTATTGAGTGCTTACTGTATTCTAGTGTTCTGGACTCCTGGGATAGAAAGGTGTCTTGAGAAGTATTCAGTATAATTCAGTATAATACGGAAGAGAGACACATACACATAGATGATTTCTGCTATAATCTTATTATGGTATAAGTATGTTTATAACAAGCTCAGCTTTAAAAATTCAAGTTGAAAAAAAAACAATGATTATTACAAGATCTGATATTTTTACTATCAATAGGGAATTATTATTTAGACATAGCTGTCTTAGCATATCACTGCTTTATTTGCCGAGATTAAGATTTTGAGCCTCTTCACAGCTCTTAAATCACACACGCATACATACACACACACAGCTATCTCAAAAAAGGATAGGAATTCTTTTGAAAGGGACCGAGGAAATAATAATACTTGCATACTGCTTCTTACATGGCATGTGCTGTTTGCACCTATTAACTCATTTAATTCACTCAACACAATACATATGATAATACAAATGACTGTATATGAGAAAACTCAGTTTTATCAACTTGTCTGATGTCTCACACTAATAGGTGGCAGAGCCAGGAATCACACTTAGACAATGTGACGACAGGTTATGTGTTTTAACAGTATGGTAAACTGTCTCCTAAAACATGTAGATGAGAAACAAAGGAGAAGCAGCAAAGTGCGTCACCTGGACTGGAGTCAGAGTGCTTGGGCTTGGATTGTGGCTCATGACCTTGTGCAACGTACTTCATGCTTTCTTCTGTCTGTAAAATATGAACGTCGATAGTACCTACCTCACCCGAATTCTGTAAGGATTCACAAAAATGGGCGTGTACAGTGTTTGGCAAGTAGTAAGGTACTCAAAAATGTTAGCTATTATTTTTATCATTATGTGCCCAAAACACAAGCAATGTTATTTAGATTTTGTTCTGAAAAAGGGGAGCCACCATATCTAATATACAATATTAAAATTAATAGAAAATAAAGTAGTCAGGGGAAACTATTTCTCCTCGTCCCTCCCACAGAAAAGAAACATTACAAAAGGAGAGAGAAAATGGTAAAAGGAAACAATTTGTCAAAAAAGATTAAAGAGTATCTGCTACTTTCACAGTTACCTCACTTAATATTCACTTCAACTCCACAAGAAAAGTGTTCTTATTCCCATATTACAGTGAGGAAAACTGATTCTTGTTGATAATTCAAAATCACACAGCAAAATCAGGGGGATTTGAAACCATAACTCCCTGACCCTTATTTTTCTACTACACCGGTACTCTTCATACTATAGGTCATGAAATAGTTTAAATAGTCGTGAAATCATTTTAGTAGACTGTGACCAGGAAATATTAGTGTACATCACGTGAAGTGAAAGCAAATACTATTTGGTCAAAGTATTGCAGTTATATGTTGTGCTGTGTATAACCATGGGTCTACTGAGTTGCCATGGAAATTGTATTTCTTAATGTCTGGAGCAGTCAAAAAAATTTAGAAACACACAGAACCATGACACATTCCTCATGCTTGTATAATAGCCAAACAAATATTTATTGATACCCAAAATACTAAAGTCATGATCCAATAACTGCTTGGACCTACACATATTCTTAGAGTACCTCAAGGTAAAGAGAAAAAAATCAAAATATGTATGGACACACATATACACACACATACATGCATATAGAGTAGCATACAGCTTTCTGTTCTGTCTCATATTTCCAGAAAGTACTAGGAGAATTTGGCTTGATGGTTATATCATCACTAACAAGCTGAGTGGGTTGATATATCAATTAAATTTTATGTGCCTTGGGTTTTTGCTCTATAAAAAGGAGATAACAATCCCTTCTCTCTAATTACCTCTGTGGGACTGTGAGCTATTTAGGCAAAAGTCAATGTAGTGATTTAGAGAAATATTTGAGGGAAAGGTGTGTTTGTGTGTGTGAGTATGTATGTGTGTGTGCACGTGTGTGCTTGCTTAATGGAAGAAACAAATGCTAACACAAAGAATGGCAAAGTGTGAGATAACAAGGCAAAATATGCTTCACAATGAAAGAGAAACCATAGCTTCTTGAGATCACAGGTTCTCGCTATCACCCATCTGGGTTTGTGGACAATAAAATGGATGATAAAATGGAAATACGAAGTGCTTGGGAAATGAGGTAGTCTCCACAGATACAGAAGGATATTTGGTGTGCCAGCTAAGAAGCATTGCCTACTAACCTCTGGCATGGTTTCGATCCCCAGTAATCGCAGCTATTGCTAAGGCAGTGACTTCTTAAGCAAAAGTTTTACTTTGTTTTTATCTTCTTTCAGCTCTTCAAAGAGCAAGGCACACAATGAAAGATTTATTTCCCCACATGACCAAAGCTCAGAGGTGGTAGATTCACTGACTGTATATTTCATTTATTTTACCAAGTGTTAACAAAGAAATAAAGCGTTTCTAGCTAACATCCTCTGAGAATAAGTATTCTCAGAGTTGCTGGCCTCAAGTTGTGGAATCCAAAATAAGACTTGTGTCCCCACTTGGTAGCCTGTAAGGCCTGGCCCCTTTGCTTTTTGGCCAGTTATATTACTAGTGTTTAAAAAGTTTTGCATCTGTTACTTTATATATGAACCACATTTGTATTTCAGCCTGGTTAAAATATAAATAAATAAATAGGCAGAATAATGCACAAAAACACAATCCCATCAATATAAGGATTATTTTGAAGAGTTAGTTTCAAACAACACTGCTAAAAAAAAGAAGTGAAGATGAAACCTACAAGTCACATTAATGAAGATTCAATTTTGGCCATTTTTAAGTTAATATGAGGGCAGCAGATGGTATGACTTAAAAATTTCCTTCCAAAGCTGTTCAGAGACCTAACCTGCAGTCACCAAGCTAGAACTGGTGGTAGGAGACAACCAGAACTCACCAAAATTGGCTCTTAAGTTGTGTGGGAGCTAACAAGTTCTTCAGTGGTCTCTGGATGCCGTATATATGCATCTTGTTTTTACGCGTGTGTGGATTGTTGCATAGCTGTTCTTTTGACTTGCCACCCATCCATCTTTCTTCTTCTGGGATAAGAACTATCGTTTCCGAGGGAACTCACTCCTCTCCTACTCCCTGGACCTGTGGTGATGTTTTGCTGATCCCACCAACCACTCCAGGATGGGTTAACAGGACCTGGTCAACCTTTTTCCCATCCATCTTGCCACAGTGATTGGTCCAGTTTGAGAAAATGTCCTGTTAATTCATACTGACACTGCTCAAAGAAACTGATTCAGAAGTTATGTGATCTGAGTTTGTTCAAAGAGAGCTAATCTGATGGTCTTGGAGTTGAGAAGGTGTAAATCTGAGTTTATAGAGACCACCAAGGAAGAAGGAGAGTGAGGCCAGAACAGAGAAGAGCAAGGAAAGCAAAGAAGCAACCAAATCTTGATGTCATTGTTTGAGTCCCCAGGGCCAGCCATACCTGTGGCAAGACAGTGCCTCTGGACTTTCAGTTGAGTTTACCAATCAGTTCAGTTTTGTACTCTCTCTGTTTGTTTTACATGAATTCACTTCTCCCTCTTCTGATCATTGTTACCCCATACTATTTTTTGTCACTCAAAGAGTAAACCATTTGCTTGCATCTTTGCTAAAAAAAGGAGTGGATGGCCTATGAGGCTTCAGGTAATTTAAATAAGCAGGAGAGGAAGAAAAAAAAATAGAAATATACTTTTAAGGAGATAGAACTCCTGTTCCTGTGTTTGTTTTGTTTTGTTTTGTTACAGAACTCCTGTTCCCACGTTTGTTTTGTTTTGTTTGCTTCAAGTTGTATGACACAAAGCAGATGCTACCTCCGTGGATATAGAACTTTATTAGAAATTCAATGCAGAGGTGTTTCTACTGAGCTATTCTAATAGTGATTTCACTGTTTTTCAATGAATCACCACTACAATACCTCTATGTCTTATAACAGTTACGCATATTCTACATATTGCTTTAAAATTGTACATGGATATTTGGTTATTGAGACTTTTTTTTTTTTGCGGTACGCGGGCCTCTCACTGTTGTGGACTCTCCCGTTGTGGAGCACAGGCTCCGGACGCGCAGGCTCAGCGGCCATGGCTCATGCACCCAGCCGCTCTGCGGCATATGGGATCCTCCCGGACCGGGGCACGAACCCGTGTCCCCTGCATCGGCAGGCGGACTCTCAACCACTGCGCCGTCAGGGAAGCCCTACTGAGACTATTTTAATTAAGTTCTTTATATGAAAAGCCCTTTGCAATATAAACTTTTTATAGAAAAGTTAAAACTTGATTTTTTTCTTTTTCTTGTGTAGCTGTGTTTTTCTGTGTGACCATAGATGATGACAACTTACACATTCGAGATCCTCCCTGGAAACAATATAAACCACCTTTTTTCACTGGCTATTTTCCCCAGTTAGTTAAAACTTTTAGCTTTCTTCAACTCTTCCTAGGTATTACACCTTGCCAAGAAGTTAAAATTCATCCTAAGCTGTAATATACTTAAGGACATTCCATTAGGTATTCCATGAGTCAATCTTATATATTAAGAGTGAAGGTGCCTAACATTTGGTTCTAAAATAGAAACTATGAAAGAGCTTTAGGGAATCTGTTGACCACTGAAGTTGTGTGAAAAAAAATTCAGAAACATGTGTCTGAGTATATTTTTCCCCCCAAGGAAAGTATCCTAGCTTTTTTCAAATTCTCAAAAAGGTCTATAATGCAAAAAATGTTATTAAATAAGAGTAAGAGAAATTTTGATCTTTAATGGGAAAGTCAAGAGAAAAGGAATGCTACCGTGTTCTCAGAATTTCCATCTTCTATTTATCTTGCTGAAAAACGGCTTTAATACAGTGTCAGCATCTGCAAGTGGTAGGGTTATTAATATGTAAAGTTAACCATGATATAATCTGCTCAATATTGCATGTCATCATAGCAATAATTGCTTTTTTGTTCAGTGGTCAGTGTGCCTGCCAGGAAACGTAATCCAAATATGAATTGAATGCAGGAAGCATATTTCCATGATATCACAATTAAGCTCAGTGCAGACAGACCTGAATCTTAAAGGCAAATTTATAAACTTTCAAGGATATTGTCACATAAATGGTAAGAATTCAGGGCTCAAGGATAAAATTTTGCAAAAATACACTAGAATCATTTATGTGATCACAGTTCTGAAATTTAAAATTATCTGATATAAAGATTTTCCTCTTAATAAACATTCAGTTATGTTAATCCTGGAAAATAATCACTCTTGGTGCTTTTGTGTCTAGAAATCAGGGTCAGATCACTGCTTCAAGTCATTTATTGAAGGAAAAAAAGGGAAGCACCAAGACAGAAGGAAGGAGGGAAGAAGAGAGGAGGGTGGAAATAAGAATGAAAGAGAGTATTTTTTACACTAACTGCAAATTTGCAGAGAAACTTCCATCTCCCTCTAAGTTCAGTTGCTTTAATTTTGCTCCATTTCCTAATTATGTTACAATATTCAACGTGTATATTTTATTTAATACTGTTAAAGGATCTACTTTTGATATTTTCCCCACTTAACTGTATTAGTTAGGAGACTGGCAGATTAGGCAGCTGAAACGAAGAGACTAAAAAACAAAACAAAACAAAAAGGCAGGGTAGCTTAAAAATAGAAATCTATTTTAAATCAAGGTCTAGAGGTGAGTGATCTAAGCTAGCAGTGTAGCTCTGCTTCGGATGGTCACTTGGATGCCCAGATTCTTTCCATCTTGTTCTACCACAATATCCAAAAACTCCGTTTTGCCCAGGGTCACTGGCTGTGCCTCACTATCCATTTTAGCCTTCCCTCTCCCATCACATGAACCCCATGGAATGTCAGAAAGACCACATTTCCCAAGCTGCCTTGCAGGTAGGTAAGATCATTTGATTAATTTATGGGCAAACAGCATGATATACAAAAATTGGATCATGCTTTTAAAGGAGCAGAGGTGACCTCCCTTGCCTTTTATTCTCTAACTGGCATCACGGAGAGCCACAGCAACACAGTAAGGCTGGTGAAGGATGAAAACACAGGAGCCTATACGCAACACCATAGAACCAAGCCACTGTACCAGCAAAATGGGCTTTTGTTTTTTTTTTTTTTTTGCGGTACGCGGGCCTCTCACTGTTGGGGCCTCTCCCGTTGCAGAGCACAGGCTCCGGACGCGCAGGCTCAGCGGCCATGGCTCACGGGCCCAGCCGCTCTGCGGCATGTGGGATTTCCCGGACAGGGCACGAACCCGTGTCCCCTGCATCGTCAGGCGGACTCTCAACCACTGCACCACCAGGGAAGCCCAAAATGGGTTTTTATGTGAGAGAGAAATAACATTCTACTCTTGTTTAAGTCGATGTTACATAAACAAATTTATGTCACAGCAATTGCGCCTATATCCTAACTGTTGTACCAATACAATACTTGCTGCTCTTCCTCCCATTGTTCTTCTGATACAAGCACACTTGTAAGTTCCGCCCATCCACATTTTTTTCCATATTGGGTTATTTGTTACAAGCAAAATAAATGAAGGCGCCATTGAAATTTAGAGTTCTATTACAAAAAAAAAAAAATTGTCTCCAAAACTTTTACTTATCTAACCATCCAAATGCCCGTATCCAGAAGAGAATCAGCCGAGACACCTTTCCAGTTCTGTCTATTGATTCCAATGTAAATTGTCTAAGAACAGAAATTTTTGCCTAAAGCTGTACGTACTAAATTTTCCACTGAATACCATGTAGCAAGCAGCATAAAAATAAGAATGAAATAGTAGGAAAAAATAGATTATGAAAAAGATAATGGGATAGAGTTGAAAGCAATGTGTCAGAGGTGTAAATTATGGATGGGAGCTAGAATGGTGAAGAGAGAGGTGTCTCTGAAGAAGGCAGAGGGATAGCTGATCTGCCTTTATCATTGGATTGCTGCCTATTTTCTTTCAGGTTAGGCTTTATTTTATTTTATTTTATTTTTATTAAGCACAAGCATGGTTGCTTTAGGCATGTCCTTTTTTGATAGCTACAACTTCCTCTTCCTACCATTCATCTCTCACTAATCAATACACAATGAAGTGCCAGAGTCATTTCGTTTTTATGAGACTCATAACACTTCCTGACACTTTTCACATTTCTTCGCTAATTATTTTCTGATTTTGACACCAGATGGAGCATTCTCGTGCTCACTAACAGGCATTTGCTCTCCACACATTGGTCCAACTTCTTTTGCTCAGGCCTGGCCTGTCAAGCTTTTCTGGGGGCCTTTATTCCTGTCACCCTCCCCAAAAAACATCATGTCCTAGTATAACTTTGTCCTTACCTCCTAAGTAGTTGTTTTTTTCATCTAATATTCACTACTATTGTCACAAAACACTGCTTAAAACTTTCATAATGCCCCTCAATTATTACTAAGGAGACTTTTCATGGTGGAAAAAAAAAGATGAAAACAAGAAAGTGTTAATATCTGTCAGGGCTGGGGCAAAATATATTACAAAATATATGTCGTAGGTAAAAGACTTACAACCTGTTTTTCAAGTAAATACCTGCCCTGTGTGGTCTAAACTGTTTTAATTTTAAACTATAGCTCTTAACAAATGTACCTCAAAATTTGATTGCAATATTATAATACAAATGTACAGTATTATAACAAAGTATCCCTCAGAATGTGTTAAGCATAATGGCTGTATCCCCACTACTATCTACACAATCTTTACTTTGGAACATTTTTGGATCTTAAATACAAAAAGGTAATAATAAGAACAGTTGTTTTAACTTCTCACATCCAATGCACATTAAGCCCAAAATAAATATAAATTTACTATATCACATACTTGGCATATGTTTATTGCAACTTTGCCTATAAATAATTTCCATTCCGCTGTGCTTTCCTATTCCTTGGATGAAAAAAGATAAGAATACTAACACTATAGGGTGATATTAATGCATACTGCAATCTGTTACCTTTGCTGGCTGATACACTTGTGAGTGACCCAGGGTGAAGTGGAGGGAAGGTAATTGAAATTTCCTGGGACTGACACTCTTCACAGACATCACCAGGGACACCTTCAGTACTCACAGATGTTACAGACATACTTGGTTAGAAATCACAAATGCTCCTGAGAGAACAACAGACCTCAGAAACTACTTACATAACTGTTAGACAGCATACACCTTAAAATCAGAGAAACTAATTTTCACCCTCCCTCACAGGACAGAAGAGAACATTCACAGGCCCTGTTGAAATTAACAACCTCAGGTCTAGCCAGCCTCAGGACTACAAGCCTTCTTAATAAATCTTTGCTGAATGAATAAACAGTAACTATGTGTACAAGATACATAGAAAATTTAATTAACACATTCATCTTTAAGTAAAAAAACCTTAAGATAAGAACCAACAAAGCAGGTATAGATTCAGATGAGCCTCCATCACTTCCACATAAATTCAAAGGGAACCTGAGTGAGTCCAGTGCTGAGACTTTTTTGATTTATTTGTGTAGAACAGGTGTATGCATTAATGTAGAGAGAAGGGCAACAGAACACTCTGGAAAGTAGAAAAGAAATTAGAATCATTATTGTGATTCTGCTACAAAGGGAATGCAGAAGCTTAGACTACTTGCTTAGATGCACCAGTCTTTCTCTAAAGAGCCTGTGTCATGAATTGAATTGTCTTCCCAAAATCCGTATGTTGAAGTCCTAAACCCCAGCACCTTAGAATGTGACCTTATTTGGAGACAGGGTCTTTATAGGGGAAATCCAGTTAAAAGGAGCACGCGAGGGTGGACACTTATTCAGTGTGATTGGTGTCCTTTTAAAAAAAGGGAAATTTGGACACAGAGAGATATGCATACAGGGAGACTACCATATGAACAGGAAGATGGCCATACAAGCCAAGGAGAGAAGCCTGCAACAGCTCCTCCCCACACAGCCTCAGAAGAAACCAGCTCTTGAATTTGGACTTCTAGCCTCCAGAACTTTGACAGAATACCTTTCTGTTGTTTAGGACATACAGCACAGTACTTTGTTACAGCTGCTCCAGCAAACTAATACAGTCTCTAACTCTAAAATACTATGATCTAGAGGAGGGTAGACTTCAACAAACCTGGGAAAAAATCCTACTGGGTGTGGACTGGGAAAAAAACATTGTGCATTTGGGGGATTTGTATGATATACCAAGTCTGAGAGCAAGCAGAAGCAGTCATATATATTCAGGAGACACAGTAAAAAAAAGAAATAATAATAATATTAATTTTAATTAAAATCTCCAAAGGTTATAGCTGAAGAACAAATGCTAAATGCTTTTAAAGAGGCTGAAGTAGCCAAGTAATGGGCTCTGCTATGGGAGAAAAGGGGGAGGGAGCCACCAAGAGAATCAATATTAGAAGATTGTTAGAGTCACAATGTCTCTACATGAAATAAACAATAATGGCATCTTTTTCCCAAGTTCACTATTTAACATAGTCTGGCTGAAACAACTAGGAACTTTCTGAACCATAAATTAAATAGTTTTCAAATACTATTAAAGTGATTCCCACTTTTATTCTTTAAAATTTAAAACAAGTCACCAAATATAAATAAGTAACAAAAACACAAAAGTATATTTCTATTGATTTGAATTTATCCAAACCAGTGTAAGGTGGCATTGACAGTATGAACATGGAGGCATATCACATGTCACAGTCAACATAAAGAAATAAAAATATCAATTTTAAGTTGAACCTCATGACCCCATGAATATATTGCAAGACAACCAATTGAACAATATGACCCACATTTCCTCTCTAAGGAAAGAGAGAAACTAGCTAGATGATCATTGTAATTAGTTCTCTGCAAGTAGTTCTCATTATTTAGAAATATGTATTTACAAATTGAATTTACATGTTTGTTACTAACAACAAAATTTAAGTATTTTAATTTGTAATTTTCTATTTTACTACTCTGATTCTAATTCTGTATTACTACTCTATTTCTTCTGAAAAATCTTCATCATTATTTGTTTCCAAAAGAACAAGGCAAGTTTCTGAAAATCATTAAGTTAATATAACCAAGTAAGATACAGTAGCCATGTGATTATTCTCTGCTACAGAGCTAAGAAAACTTCTCAAGTATACATTAGTAATATTTTGATAACGTCAAAATGTTATCCAATTTTATATATTCTTTTAATTGAAAGAATTTTGAAGATGGTGTTCGAATCCTCAGATGTAATAGATAAATATTTCATACCAAAGTTGGCTCTAAAGCAGGATTCCACTTATTGAATTTCATTTTCCTTTTAATTCTTATTGTAATGTGCAAATAACTTCAGGCATAGTGCGAATGGAGGACAGAGTGGTTGCCTGAACAGTCTGATGCTTTTGTTCTCCCTTGTTGAGTAGAAATAGTATAGAGAATAAAAGAGAAACCATCCTTTCATCCTAATATAACTGATAAATCCGAAAAAGAAATCACTTAGGCCTGAATAATCATAATGTATTCATATAGCTCTCTCGATATAAATTTAGCAAAAATAAAATTCAACAATACATCCTATTGCTGAGTAAAAAGAGAAGCCGATTATAACAATGATGACCAATACGAGTAGGCAATACTTACTGAGTGTTTATTAAGTGCCAGGCACTGATCTAATTGCTTTACATGTGTTAACTCACTGAATCTTCATAAGCAAGCTAAAAGGTTGACACTACGATTACATCTATTATAATGATGAGAAAAATGAAGCACAGAGATAGTAAAGAACCTGCCCAAGATCAACACTAGGAAGGGGCAGTCTAGCTTCATAGTTCTTGCTCAGACCCGTTTTGCTACACTGCCGCTGCAAAGAAGACATATATAGACAGCTCCATCTGAATGCCTCCGATGAGCTAAGCACTATGTTTTTGATTTATGTGAAATGTCTGTTGATGAGGGACTAGCACTTACTGAGGTTAAGCTGTTCAAGGTCACTGCTGCTCAGTGATGGCAGGAATTTGAATTTATGTGCATCTGAATCCACAGCTGGAGTTCCTTTTACAATATTCACCTCCAGGTTATCAAGGACCATAGGCTAGCACAGCAGTCTGAAAACTACTGCCCACAGGCAAAATCTAGCCTGCCACCAGTTTTTGTAAATAAAGTTTTATTGGAGCTTATATGAGCCTCGTTCATTCATTTACTGTTGACTGTGGCTGCTTTTCTGCTATAAGGACAGAGTAGAGTAATCGTAACTGAGACTATACGGCCCACAAAGCAGAAGTGACTGGTTGTCTGGGCCTTTACAAAAAATGTTTGCTGACCTCTGGTCTAGGATGTCCCTAGCTGAGATCTTAGCAGAATTAAAAGAACATTGTTGTGATTATAGTTGCCATCTTTTGTATTTAGTTTACTAATAGGTAAAAATTGCTAAAGAAATTAAAAAAAAAAAATACTAAGGAGACCAGAATTCCTGCTATGGGTTAAATTGTTTTCCCCATGAAGATGTGTTGAAGTCCTAATCCCTGGTACCTATGAACATGATATTGTTTGTAAGATAGAGTCCATGAAAATGAAATCAAGTTAAGATGAGGTCATTCATATGTACTGTAATCTATTGTCATATGATTGCTGTCCTCATAAGAAGAGGACAGCACCAGGGAAGACTGAGACACAGAAAGAGAACAGCATGTGACGATGGAGGGAGAGATTGGAAAAATGCAGCTGCAAGCCAAAGAATGACAAGGATTGGTGGCTACCACCAGAAGCTGGGAAAATGCAGGGCAAGATTTCACCCAGAGTCTCTGAGATATCATGGTCCTGGTGACACCTTGATTCTAGATTTTCAGTCTACAGAACTGTGAGGGAATAAATTTATATTGTTTTGAGCAACCATTTTGTGGCACGTCATTATGGCAGCCCTAGGAAACTACTACAATGCTCTTTAGGATATGCAGAGACAGAGGTTAGCACTAAATTACTTACTTTGAATAGTGTATCACAGGTTACCAGCTGACCATCAACAATTTTGTTTTTCTTTAGTAGACTTATAATTGGGAGCTATCCATTCAGCCAGAGACAACATTTCCCTGGCCCCTGCCAGCTTTAGTCAGGGTCAGAAGACTTGTACTCATCAACAGAATATCAGTAGCAGTATAATGACCAAAGTGACTAAGGAAGCAGTCTGCATTCTTCAGGCTGGTTGCAGAGGATCTAGCAGAAGGTTCAAAAGCCTGAGGGATGGTGGAGCCACAAGATGGAAGGAGCCCAAGCCCTGGGAATATTCATGAAGTAAAACCCTCCCCTCTGCTAACTGATCTTTATGTCAGTGAAAAGTAAAACTCTATTAGGTTAAGCCGTTAGAATGTTTTTATGTTACATCAGCTAATATTACATCAACTTCATTAACTATTAAACACAAAATCTAGTTTGTAGAACTTGAACTCCTCATAGGTGTTACATCATGACAGCCCTATAAAAACTAAATGGAGAAGGACATCACCAATGTACATATCAGCCCAAATCAGCTGATAGACATATCAGCCCAAATTCAAGCAATATTTGCCATCAGCGCAAAGACCACAGAAGAGCCATATAAAATATTTGGCAAGAGGACATCCAAACTACGGCTACCTGGTGAACAAAAAATGAGTAAACACTCAGAATTTTGGCCAGATGTTTAGAGGTAACATGAAGTACAAAATCTAGCAATAAGATTTAGTTGGGGACATCTGGGAAAGAAATGCAGCCCAAAGATCAATGTGATGCATAGCCAAGACTGGGCTTGAAGCAAAGTGTGAAACAAGAGGTGAGGATACATGAGTCACAGACAGCTCTCCTTCTTGCAAACAATGGTTTCTAAGTGATGCCAAAATGTGATATTTCCGTGGGTGCAGAGAGGAAATCAATTGGTGCTATTTTTGCACCTCCTAGACGAGATAACACATGTTGAGAGAAGTGTCTGTCAAGAATGGGTCTTGAAACCTGCAACTCCGTAGAGGCTATTTGTGACTAGGAAGAACATTTACCTGCCTTGAGTAAAGAAAGATGAAATATTAAATGCAAAAATTTCCAAATGAGATATTCTATGTTTTTCCTTTATTTTTTAAAAAATTAACTACTTGATTATTTTCTGAATTTGCATAAGCTAAACTTTGATTTATGAATTGATTTTTATTAATGTTTCCTTTGCATGTGACTGCAAACTTCTTTTTTATAATAAGTCCTAAAGAGACTGCAGGTTTATGTCCTGGGGCAGCACGCTACTATACCCATGCCACCATCTTGGAACTGGCATTTTCCCTTGCAATATTTCTGTGCTATCTGACAGAAGGAATCCAAGATTACCACGTTGTTCTCCATCACTAGCTGGGGTTAAAAAAAAAAAAGAAAAAAAGGTTGGTAACATCCTTGGCTTCCTTTTGATTTTGTATATTTTTAATTCACTCTTTTTCATTTTATTAATTCTTCTTCATATGGATAAACTATTTTTGCAGATGAAAACTCAAAAAGTAAAGTAAAAAAGCTTTGAGTGGAAGTCAAACTGTACATCAGACAGCTAGAGTTACAGATAGAAACATCTGTCAACATATGGCGATGCAGATGCATCGTAACACCTTTGGGTTTGACAGCTTTGCACTGGATGTGCTCTTGAGTAAAAGAACAAATTACTTTTGTTTTCTTGGATTTTGAAACAACAGGCCTATGCTAGGGATCAAGAATTTTCGTTACTAGATCCTGGCTTTCATCAATCACACTTGCATAAACATAGATTTTTCTTTTCTCCATCAGGGGTCTATCATTTAGTTTAAATGGTTTAACTGCACACAGGGAACAAAAGGATAGAAAAATAAAAAGCACTTGGAATTGCTGTTACACAAACAGAAGTCTTTAGATAAGCATGATAAAATGGAAAGCACTGAAGTTTCCTCATCAAAGTACCTACCTCAGAAAATGTACAATGGCTGTTCCCAAGTGTTCAGAAAAAGGCAGAGACAATTCAGCAAGGAACTTAAGTCAACAGTGCAATGTTTAAAATTGGAGTTTTGCAAGCTGTACCATTTTGTATGATCCTAACATGCAAATGAACCCAAATCACCATTTCTTCATCTTTAAAATAGCATTATAATAGGGATTAAATGAGGTGATGTATGTAAAACACTTAGCACCATGCCTGGCATACAGGAATTTCGCCAGAAATGGTATCTTGAAAAAGTGAATATTCATAACAGTTGGTATCATTAACTGAAGTCCTAGTTAGTAGTGCATGAATTTTTATTTCTTTCAGAATACATTTCTGACAACACTATTGAAAAGTAGTGAAAATGATGGATTTTACAAGATGTGTAATGATGAATAATAACTATTAATAATAACTAATATGGCTTCAAATTTGAGCCTTTTCTGGTGAAAGGTTTTGTGACATCCTCTTATAGAAACACCAACACGACTGACAGACCTAAATGTTAACATATATTAAAACTATCATGTGATTTTTAAAGTGCATCTTAATCTGAAACTATATGTTGTTTCATATAGTTTGAGTTTCTTGAAATGAGAATTTCATCTCTGATAAAATTCAAGCAGCTTTTTTGAATAGTCCTACAATCAGACTGAAAAATGAACGCTATTTTCCCCTCAGGTGATCCATATGGGTGACAGGGCAAAATAGGCATATTCCATATCCCATGCAGTCTGTCTTCCCCTTTCGCACAAGGAAAGTGGCAACACCAGTGAATCACCAAACCTTCCGTGGGCTCCTACCGAGTGAAACGCACTGTGCCAGGCTCTCAGATGGATCCATGGATGTATAAAACCTTGCCTTTCCTTCCCCCAAGAAGTTTACAACTTTGATGATAAGACACAGGAGAAAAACATGAAAATATGAATGCAAAAGCTATTGGATATGTCATGTACCATCTCAAAA
The DNA here is from genome assembly GCF_000442215.2 of Lipotes vexillifer. Taxonomy (NCBI): domain Eukaryota; kingdom Metazoa; phylum Chordata; class Mammalia; order Artiodactyla; family Lipotidae; genus Lipotes; species Lipotes vexillifer. The sequence continues at coordinate 1,048,116 of NW_006790452.1, read as the reverse complement.
AAGTCTATTTTCATCGCTTTTATCTCATCAATTATTTTATTATTAAGTGCCTTGGAGTGTATGACAAACGTTCTAGATTATCACAAAGCACATCACAAAGCATACACATTTTCTCCCTGCTTGGATTATATCCTTTAAAAGTCAAACAATTTCCTTGAGGGGGGGGTTTGGGGAAATATTAAATTGGCCCTTCACCTCCAGCACCACCTTTCTCCTACCTTAACACACAGAGGCTAATTCTGTATGGAATAACTGAATCAAATCAGAACTGAAAGTTCAAACCAGCAATAATTCTTAATCTGTGGTCTGAGTTTCTGGAAAGCCGCAGAGAGAGCTGATCTATGCACCCTTACAGAAAGCCTGGGCTGACATATCAATTTGATATCTTCACCCTAGGCAAACAGAATCTCTGATAGCAGCAACGGAGGGTGTTAGAAATACATTTGCCATTTCTACCACATGAATCTTAGTTTTAACTCACACTTAAAGGTGTAGTTATATTTCCTGTTCCCCCTTCTGTCTAGCTCTATGTTCTGGGGGAAAAAAATATTGCAAGTTTGCTGCCCTATCAAATGAGATCCGCATACAGAAACTTCTTTATTAGCTGTTGGAGGGCTTCCTCTGTTCTTTTAAAGCCCTATTTCTCTATAAACTATTGTCTTGTTCCAGTTTACCATGTAAGGATTTCAGAGGAGTAAAAACCCATCAAAAAGAACAATACTTTTTTTTTGCCCAAGATACTATTTGTGGAAAGCATTTTCCTTTTATGGCCATGGCTAGAAAGCAAATGATTACTCAGCAAAGCTATCTAAGAAAAATATTCATTTGCTTCATTTCACAGAAATGCAACCTGAAAACCTGAACAGAAAAGTTAGAAAATAGAGTAAATTTGATCTAACATTATAGCCACCTGGCGTAAAAATGACTCGATTGAAAATGTCTGAGTCAAAAAAGGGAGGCAGTAGTGTGTGACAGAAAGCATATGGACTTTGGGGTCAAACAGATCTGTTTTTTCCTCAGTTTCAGTCTATTACCTTAAGTTTACAATGTTAATAATAATAATAATACTTTCTTGGAGATTTTATAATAATACGTTCTTGAAATAATGTAGATTTCAAAAGTAAACTTGTTAGGTAATAAGTGAAAGTAAACTTCTCTAACTACCCCTCATCTGTCACACGTAAAAAAGGCTAAATTTCCTGATACAGTACTTTAGCGTGGAAATACCAGCATCATTCATTTTGCCAAGTAAAGCAATGAGGGTAAAGGAAGGAACTGGAAGGAGTCATATGACACTGAGCAGAAATAGCTCAAGATTACCAGCTAATAACAGAGCTTTAAAAAGGCAATAGTGGAGTCATAGCATGTTCACTTAACAAATGAGAATTTAACTATACAGCTTCATGGAACAAAAGAGAGGGAGACCAGGCTGTGTACAAATTTTGTCCAATTTTCCACCCCATGAATATATGCCCCCAAATGTGAGATGATAGCATTAGATCTGCTCTTCCCTCAGTCATTTTAGTTCCAACCTTCTGCTCAGCATGTGAGGATCTTTCCATGACAAGTGTGATTCAAGGGTCAAATAACACATGGTTTTCCTACAACATATTCTATGAGTATGCCAACTACTTTGGCTGGTACCTAACTTAAGAGTCCATTACTCTTCACCAGAGAAAATAACCACTATGCTGGAAAGGCAGAAGGTATGTACAGTTGTATCGGTTCTTTTTTATGAGGTTTTCTAAGGTAATTTTCCTCAAAGTATGATGCCATTGTAAACCACTAAGAATATGTATAAATTATCTTTTACTTTCAATGATTGTCTCATGACCTAAATGTCATAGCTATCAGAACTCTACAAGTTGATGTTTAATATGGTTAAAGCAGCCATTGCTCAGATGCTCAGATCCCCTCTGTGATGATGATGGTCCAGCCTCTGTTTAAGATCCTGAAAGGATGGGCCCTCACTACTTGCCAGGTTTCCCATTTTATTTCTGCATATGCCCCATTTGAATGTTCTAATACCGATCAGAAGATACTTTTCCTGTAATTTTTAATTACAGTCCTAAATACTACATCTTAATTCCTCCTAAACATGACAAATCTTCAAATATTTGAAATTTTAAAATGAAGTCTTATAAACATCCCAAGTCTTATATTCTTCAAGTCAAACATTATTAATATCTTCAAACTTTCTTTGTATGACCCTTTCACCATCCCGAATTCCTACCTCTTAAAAATGATTCCAGGGCTTCCCTGGTGACGCAGTGGTTGAGAGTCCGCCTGCCAATGCAGGAGACACGGGTTCGTGCCCCGGTCCTGGAAGATCCCACATGCCGCGGAGTGACTAGGCCTGTGAGCCATGGCCGCTGAACCTGCGCGTCTGGAGCTTGTGCTCCGCAACGAGAGAGGCCACAACGGTGAGAGGCCCGCGTACCGCAAAAAAAAAAAAAAAAAAAAAGATTCCAGTTTTTTAAGTGTATTTTGTCACTTGTTACCTGAGATGCCTAAAAAGAAGGACAGCTGTTGGCCAAAAAAAAAAAAAAAAAAAAAAAAAGATTCCAGTTTTTTAAGTGTATTTTGTCACTTGTTACCTGAGATGCCTAAAAAGAAGGACAGCTGTTGGCTTGAAATTTTGGGAGCTTCCCAGGTAAAATCTGAAACTCGCCTCTGTACACAGAAGGCAAGGAGAGACCAAAGAACGAGGTAAATCACCTCAGGTTGGAAGGTGACAGGTTAAATAAGCAAGGGAACTTACATATGACGCTTGTCTTGGGCAGTGGCAAGACAATGAGTAGATCTCCACGCCCACTTGCAAGAGTCTTAAAAGTTTGTATAGGGGCTTCCCTGGTGGCGCAGTGGTTGAGAGTCCGCCTGACGATGCAGGGGACACGAGTTTGTGCCCCGGTCCGGGAAGATCCCACATGCCGCGGAGCGGCTGGCCCGTGAGCCATGGCCGCTGAGCCTGCGCGTCCGGAGCCTGTGCTCCGCAACGGGAGAGGCCACAACAGTGAGAGGCCCGCGTACCGCAAAAAAAAAAAAAAAAAAGTTTGTATAGTGACCTTCACTGGGTTCAGTCACATATACTGTCCAGATGGTCTCAACAACACCTTGCTCTCTCAAGACTGCGTCCTTGAGAATGGCACCCGCTGTGGAAACAGTGGGTAAAAAGTACATTTCAAGGATGGAGGTGGGGCTGAGGAGCTTCTGATTGCCTGGGTCCAGCTTTCGGGTCAACCAGAGATCTCGTCCTCTTGGTGACCTCGCCTGACAACAATACAACTAGTAGTGTCTGAGCAATGTGGTACCATCTCTCAGCTCCTATTTCCCATATGCTGTAATCTTAATCAAGCACTCTAAAATCAACGGGCTCATTTTGTTGTGAGAGCTACACTCAGTGCTAACTTATGTTAAACTTATAGTCACATGCAATTCCTGAAGATTATTTTCATATATGTTGCTCTCAAAGTTTATCTCCCTCATTCTTTATTTGAATATTGCCTTTTTAAAAAGTTTCCATTATCCGTATTAAATAGCATTTTATAAGACCCCACCCTTAATCCAGCCTGTAAGAACCTTTTGCACTGGTTTGCTTCGAGATGTTTACACATTGGATCAAGCCATGGTATCCTGGTAACCAGGAATGTGGGACAGCATCAGAAGTTTCCTCAGCTGAACTTTGAAAATACAAATTTTTTCCTTCACCGTATAAGACGACTGCTTTGGAGAATGCAAAAGCACCTAATTTTTATGGACTGACTTTATTGTGCAATAAACAGTCTGTCATCCATTTAAGTTTAACATAGAGTCTATAGCCCACAGATTCAGGAATGAACAAAAATTAAACCACTTTCCTTAGTAAACTAAGCTCCGTTGAAAACATGATTGTGTCCTTATGTATCAGTGTGTTTTCCATAATTTGTCTTTCTAATATAAAAGTTAAAGGACTTTCTCACAGTAATTGTTTACTAACTTTGAGTCTACAACTTCCTCTTTTTTCAAGGAAGGAAGAGAATTAATATTGCACTTATGGGTTTATTTACATGTCTGACTCTCACTATAAGCCTGAATGTCCTGAGAGGTGAGGGAACATGTTTTAATTGGTTTTTGTTTCGAGTGTAATTAATATGCTCCTACTGTAATTAACACATTGCACTGAATGAATAAATATATTAATAAATGAATGAAAAGGTCATAGAATTCAAAATCAATATGGGAACAGAGAGATGGTCCTGGGGTAATTAACCAACTTCCTCTCTGGTTGCAGAATCCCTCTGCCAGTATTTTGTGTGGCTGTGCTGAGCCAATTACAGATTAATTACAGTGAATTCTTGATTACTGGCATGCAGTCTAGCTATTTTGTGGATTACCTATCACAACTATTGCTGAACTTATCTGCTGCCCGCCAGCATATGTCTGAGTTACAGTCAGCTTCAGTGATAGCAGCTGCATGCTTCAGGAAAGCACATTTATGTTGATAATTCTGTACCGAATACATAATTATGAAATTCATTCTGGTGGGGGCTGGAGAGAACCAAAAGGCATTCCAAAATAAAATGCAAAGTTTGTTTTTTAATTCCCAAAGTAAATGAGATGACTTGGATAAAGAGGTTCAAACAATTTATCTGTATCTTTCCACGATAGCTTGATGGAGCATAATTAGTATGCAGCCTATTCCTCACCCTGAAACTGGCTACCTGTCTCTGATAACTGATAATAATTGTGCTTTATTTTATTTTATTTTATTTTTTGCAGTACGTGGGCCTCTTATTGTTGTGGCCTCTCCCGTTGCGGAGCACAGGCTCCGCACGCGCAGGCTCAGCGGCCATGGCTCACGCGCCCAGCCGCTCCGCGGCATGTGGGATCTTCCTGGACTGGGTCACGAACCCATGTCCCCTGCATGGGCAGGCAGACTCTCAACCACTGCGCCACCAAGGAAGCCCCATAATTGTGCTTTATTAATTCATGCTTTCATCTAACAAATATTTACGAAATGCTACAGTGTACTGGGCAAAATGCTAGGTGTTAGAGATCAAGCATTAGGCAAGAATAAGTATGGTTCCTGCCCTTAAGGAGCTTAAAATTTATTTATTGAAATAGACCTTGTGGTAGGCAAGAATGGCCCTGCAAAGATGCCCACACCCTAATCCCTGATACCTGTGATTATGTTATGTTACATGTCAAGAAAGAACTGAGGTTGCAGATGGAAGTAAGTTTGCTAATCAGCTGACTTTAACAGAGGCAGATGATCCTGGATTACCTAGATGAGTCCAATCTAATCGGATGGGTCGTTAAGTGGGGCAGAGGGTGGCAGAAGAATCAGAAACAGAGAGATGGCATCAGGAGAAAGAATTGATTGGCCATTGCTGGCTCTGAAGATGAAAGGGGACCACAAGAAGAAATGCAGGCAGCCTCTAGAAGCAGAAAAGGCAAAAAATGGATTCTCTCCTAGAGCCGCCAGAAAGAAATGCAGACTTGCCTGGCACCTTGATTTCAGCCCCATGAGACACATTTAGGACTTCTGACCTACAGAGTTATAAAACATAAATCTGTGTTGTTTTGAGCCACAATGTTTGTAGTAATTTTTTGTACAGCAGCAATAGGAGACTAAGACAGACCTTCAATAAATAATCAATCAGATTAGATTTTAATTGCAATTGTATAACGTAGAATAAAGACTGCAGAAAATGTTATAAATATGTACCTAGGAAAACATACCAAAATTGAGGTTTCAGGAAAAGCTTCCCTGAAATTTAAGCTGAGATTTCAGGAAGGAAGAGATTTCAAACCAAATGAAATGAATGTGGAAGAGATTTGCAGGAACAGAGAATAGTATGTATGAATGATCTGAAGAGAGAAGAAAGCTGGTAATTCTCAAAACCTGAACAGCCTCTGTGGATGATGCAAAGTGATTTTGTGAAGAAGAGGCCTAAGGCAATGCTAGGAAAATAGCTGGAGTTCAGACTATGCACGGTTTTATAGACCATAATACAGACTTTCACCTTTATCTTATGGACAATGGAACTTTCTGAGGGCTTTATACAGGAAAGAGATATAACCAGATTTGTATTTTAAGATCATTCAGGCTCATTTTTGGATTACGCACTGAATTTGGAAAGAGAATGTAAACATAGGAAGATTGTGCTGGACACTCATAACAGTGTAGATGGGAGGCAATGGAGGCTGGTACTGGGGTTAGTACAGCAAAAATGCAGAGGAAAGGATGGACTCCGGATCCCTTTGAGATATGGACTCTGTAGGACTTGGTGATTATTTGGAGGTGGGATGAAAAAAGAAGAGCTGGCAGCAATGATTCCTAGTCACCAGTATTAACAGTGGTTCCATACACTGAGATGAAAAATATGTTGGCAAAGCAGCCTAGGAAAAAAGATCAGGGGTTCCTTTGGGAATCTGCTCAGTTTAAGATGCTTATGAGAAATCTATGCAAAGATGGTTAAGAATGTAACTGGAACACTGGCCTTTTTAGTATCCAGCAAGACGGCACATACTTGGCATGTTTGCTGCCACTCCTTAATCAATCTGCCGTTGGCCTCAGAAATCTTCCCAAAATAGTGTTCCCTATAACAATCACCAAGTGAAGGAAGTTGGTATTGGGAATAAATTTATTTTCTATCCATGATCTAGACTATAAGCAGTGGCAAACCTTAAATTGTTATTGGAAATGCTATTAAAAGGAAAAAATGCTAGTACTCACAGGAAATTTTTAAATTATTTTGCCACTTCTCTCCTTTTTTTGTGCTGCCTTCCACTTTTCTATTTGAATTTGATTTTAATGGTTTCCATTAGAGACTTCATCATAATGGGGAACTAATTTGTTGGAATAGATATGTGTCAACATAACTCATTTGAAAAAAAAAACAGTATATAATCCTAGTGTACTTTACCATCACCACTACCATTCTCCTACACACACACGCACACACACACACACACACACACACACTTTCTAAAACAGAAAACCCACTTCCGTTTCTCTTTTAGAATTTCTTTCTTTGGTATCAATAAATTGATGGTGTGTGTGTGTTCTTTAAACCTGAAGATGTTTTGCATCAATAGTTGCTCAAAGCGGTTAAGAATATCTATTTATATGTTTCTGTATGAAAAAGACATATTTCCTGTGAGAAGTTTTTTCTGGCTACTAGATTGTAGTCATCTATAGCATACTCTAAAAAACTGAATAATTCCCTTATGCCATTTCCATCACTTTTTACTGAGCACATAATTTTTTATTGGAAGGAGCCTGTGACTATGAGGCCAAATCCCAGAGTCCTGGAGCAGCCGCAGCCCCGCTAAGTAGGTATTTTCCTTTGGACAAGTCACTTTAAATTTTCCCATGAGTTTCAAAAGTAAAATTAGAGTCTTGCACTAAATAATTCATAAGTATTTAAAGCCTTAAAATGCTATAAGCTTAATACATAAGATTATGATGTCTTAAGTGTCACTATGAAATTACACACTGCATGTTAAATATGATTTCTCTCAAAGTGCCCAAATAGTACCAGGAGTTATTAATATATGGCTGTAGACGCACGGAGTTCAATTGGAAGAAAATTTTTTTTTTTTTTTTTTTTTTTGGCGGTACGCGGGCCTCTCACTGTTGTGGCCTCTCCCGTTGCGGAGCACAGGCTCCGGACGCGCAGGCTCAGTGGCCATGGCTCATGGGTCCAGCCGCTCCGCGGCATGTGGGATCTTCCTGGACTGGATCACGAAGCCGTGTCCCCTGCATCGGCAGGCGGACTCTCAACCACTATGCCAGCAGGGAAGCCCCAATTTGAGGAAAATTTACCATGATGAGATGGAATAAAGATGATCTGAATAAGGAAAATAAAAGGGGGAAAAAAAGCAGTAGATATACATGTTGACCAAAGGTTCAAAATAGAAGGTCAATAGGTAAATGGAGCATAGTGGAGATGTGTGTATTATGGGGAGGGGTGGTTAACATAAATCAAATCATAAGTATCTCTTATTTAACATTAGCTGTTGCGAAATCAAGTCACAGTGGCTAAGCCTATGTTATAGCAGAATCAGAAAGGCTTAAAACAATAGGAGACTATGAAGATGATAAAACTCGAGCTTCTCATGCAATTAAACTTCTGCCTCAGTCCCTGATGTTTGAGGTTATTTTTTAATCACAAGTAGCAACAAATTCCTCGTAAACTATACCCATGCTGCAGTAGGAAAAAGAATTATTTTGTCTATCTTTCTATAAGATCATGACTCTTATATTTCAAGTTGAACATATGCATTTCCCTATGATCCAATAATTTCACTTTTATTATATACCCAACAAAAATGTGTGTGTATACACACCAACACACATGCACAAGAATATTTATAGTCATATTAACTATAATGGCTTAACACTGGAAACAAACAAAATATCCATCAACAATCAAATGAATAACAAACATGATAAATTAATCCAATGAAATACTATTCAGCAACGAAAATGGACAATTTACAGCTATACACGACTTGGATGAATCTCCTAAACATTCCGTGATTTTGAACCAGAAATCAATTTTAAAACAGGAAAATCTAAGAAGTCAGGATGGCAGCTACTAGTGGAGAGGAGGTAGGAAGTGATGTTTGGGAAACACATAGTTTACGGCAGGCTAGCCACATTTATTTGTTAATTTATGAGGTACTTATATTGATGTGTTCATTATTTTAATGATTTATTGACTGGTACACTTAAAGTTCGTACATTTTTTTGTGCCAAATGTCAATACAAAATGTAAGCAATGATTTCCAAACCTCACCAATGAGTATATGGAGAAAAGTATAATTAGGTAGAAATCACCGTCAGACTTACATTTGAGTCATTCAACAGTCAATATTTAGGAACTCCTATTCATACTGAGAATACTTTAGGAGGCAGAAGGCTAGTCCTTGACCAGTAAAAATCTTACAAGCCAGTAAAGGTGATATAGAGGTAAACAAATGATTATGATACAATGTGATACACATTAGGGAGGGGTTCTCTGCCTGGGAATTACTGACATTTTGGTCTGGGTAATTCTTTATTGTGGGAACCTGGCTTGTGCACTGTAGAATGTTTAGTGGTACCATGCCTTCTACCCACTCGATGCCAATAGCACCACTTCTGGTTGTGACAACCAAAAATGCCAGAAAATGCCAAATGTTCCCCTGGGGGTACAATAACCCCTCGTTGAGAACCACTGTATTAGAGCCATATATGGCAGTTTAGGGTTACCAAACGGGGAATAGCTAACTGCTTAATCAGAGGATGAGGTATTGTTTTCTGGGCAGGAAACCAATATAATATCTTCTTCAACCCATGAAATTTTGGAGCAAGGGGAAGTTATTCCATAACTACAGGGCAAAAGTCCAATCTCCCTTAGTAGCACTCTAATCCCCGAACACAAATGAAGAAAGCTTTAAAAATTACAAAAGGGAGACATTTATTGGTAATGTTAAAGCTTTCAGGCCAAAACATCTCCCTTATCTGGTTTTAATAAATATGAAATAATTTATTTTACTCTAGTGTTTCTCTCTTGTATATGACCAGAAAATCATTTATTTACTTATTTTTTCACTTCTTTAACTCACTTTGGGTAATAAGTTCTTATGAATTATGTTTCCATAATCATGTGGTTTGGAATTATACTAAATCAGCCTCATGGTATTATATAAAACCTTTAAAAATATAGTGCTGCAGATATCAGAATGTCAGGAGAACAAATATTTTCATTTCAAGTAAGAAAGACTAAAATCACGTGATGCTCCACCTGATGTCACTTATGACCCTTTTGTTGTTTAGCTGAGAAAAACGACTGAGAAAAGAGTAAAAAGCAAGATTTTTCTCAGTGTATTTATTTAAAACCTGCAGCAACTAAAGATTCAGCAGAGACGGCAAACTCTAAAAGGATATTTACAATTGCCATAAGATATCTTGGTAAAAACACTGTACAAAATATACTCTCAATTCTGAAACATAATTCTGTGATATCTCACTCTATGTACACTTAAAAGAGGACTGTTTCAGAGGCAAATTTCTTCACTTCACAATGGCCAAGGCATTAGGATGCAAACCTCTTCTTATACGAATAAGGGTTACCTCAGCATGACTTTATACGTTGCGAGGTACAGATTGCTAAGGGCAAGAAAGTTTTCTGTGGGGAGAATAACATGATTCTGACAATTCTGGGTCCTATAAAGGAAATATGTTAAGCTGCAGAGAATTTCATACTGCTGACATTTCTCTCTGAAATTCTTGGAGAGCCCAGAACAATTTTTGGCCTGCATCACCTCTAGGAATTTCCACTGGGTTTATACACTAAACATCATCATCTTATTACTAATTATTTTCCAGTTTAAAGAAATGTGTCATGGATAAGCTGGAAGACTAAGGATTAGAACTCAAAGGACCTGGGAAGCTAACTAGAGGTACAACATTGTTTTGACCTGTTTCTTCAACCATAAAATGAGGGCTTAAAGGTTGTCATTTCTATGGACCTTTTCAGCTTTCCTACAAGATAGACCAGACTCCTTTATGTGCCCTTAATAGGATTATATGTTTCCATGCTTAGAATTTATACATAGCTTATAATTTGAAACTAATAAGGACCAAAGTGAATCAGAAGTTTAACGCTGGAAAAAAAAGGTCAAATAAAAAACAAACAAAATACTTCTATGTTACTTAGACATAGTGTGTGGCTGACTAAAATATGATTATTTTCTACCATTGAAAATATATCAACTATAAATAATCTGTATAATGTTATTTTGACATGTACATATATCCAAAGATAATTATAACATTGTGCTTATTTTCTAAACAAGAACAATAAAAACAATGTCCCTAAAACATTAAATAATATAGTACTATGTAAAGAATTAATGTGTGAAAACTATTCATTTAACTACATTGAATTTATGAACCATAAATTTTTAGAACTTGAGGATAGTCAAAAATCATCTGACACAAATCCCTCAATTGACAGGTAATGAAATAAGGGCTACAAAGCAGAAAACAGAAATCTTTTTCATTTTTTTCTTCTCATTTTGTTGCCTTTTCAACATAATGTGTATATATAGCTATTTTGCTCAAGTGGTTATTATAACATAAAGTGTGGACAAAAAAGAAATACATGCATTAATTGCTCAGACCATTGTTAAGAGAATGTAATGATCACCCAGCCAGTCATGCTATACATACCTGCAGTATATCATTAGGGAATCAGAACCAAGTGAGTGGGGGTGAATCAGAGAAAAGTAATTACCTCTACCGGAAAAACGACTCAAGATTGTGTAATGCTAATGTTGAATCATTAGAGGCATCATCTTCTTATTCAAATAATAGAACTTTAAGCGGCTAAGGTGGGGCTGCCATCTAATACAGCTGATTCCATAGAAAACCCATGAATCTCTCTCTGTCTCTCTCTTGCAGCTCTGCAACAACTTTACTTGATAACCAGGAAGTAAGTTCTAACCACAAACTACAGAGGTCTATCCAAAGCCAGTTCGTTTAATATACTGTAAAATATGTAGATTAAAATGTTTCCTTTTAATGATTTTGATACAGAAAACTGTTCTACTTAAACAGCATCAAAATAATTCAGTTCAAAAGCAGATGACAGCATACTGGATGCTAGAGATTCAGACAAGTATAAAATGTTTTCTTTCCTCCATGAGCCTAGAACCTAATAATCAAAACTGAAATTAGCCTGCATTTGTACTGTGAAAGAGTAACATGCTAAATTTTGAAAGATTAAAAAGAAGAATCCTAGTATGTTCATATTGACCTTTGCATAAACTTTTAAATACATTTAATAGCTTCAAAATTGGAACACTTATAAAGAGCAAATGATGTTAGTTGGGGCCTGGGGCAGATTGAGCGGGAAGGTGATCACTTGAGAAGATAAGATTCTGGGCAGATAAACAGAATAGCTTGGAACAGTATATGCTTGTTCACATAGACTCTCAACATATGTAAGGAATGATGCATGATCTGAAAATTACAATAAATAGACAAGCCATATTTGGAGACTATAACCTGAAATCTTCCAATCTGAAAATACAGGTGATATTAAAACAAAGAAACAAACAAGAAAACATTAGATAATCATTCATTTAAACCTACCAATATCCTGTCTGCTCTACTTCTTCAGGGTAGCACAAAGAGATATTTTCTTCTGTTCAGTAGTGTATGTTTTGACAATCTGAGAGTTCACCAAACCAGTCTGTTTCCCTGGAGATTTTTCTTCTTTCTAAGACCCTCAGAGAAGACAGAAAGATCATGTTTTTGAAACCAGAGAGACCTGGCACTCCACTACTAACTAAACACACGGCAAAGTATTTGACCTCTTTGACCTAGGTGTTGACCTCAGATTTCCCATCTGAAAGATGAGAGCCATCTTTTACAGCTCTGAGAATCCAATGCCTTATTGATGTTCGTTCGTTGGTAGATTGTCCAACAAACGTTAATTCTCATTTCGTTCACTAATTTTAGTATTTACCCTCCAAGAAATGTAAAAGATTCCCAGCTTCAGTCACATTTTAATAAAAAGTTTACTTTTTATTGGTTTTCCCTCTGAACTAGTGTTCAAAGGGCCAACTCATGGAGAGAATTCTTTCTCGTACTTCTCAATGAGATTTACTCAGTCTTTATATTGGCTTGGCCAAAAAGTTCGTTGTGGTTTTTTCTGTAAGATATACTTTCCTCTATCTGTTAGAAGCAAAATCTCCCTGGCTTTTAGTATCCTTTCAATCATCTCAGTTCTTTCCTTTTCTAACCTGGAATGATTTTGCCCTCCAAAAAAATCAGAGCCCTCTCCACTGCACATAGAGGGGGACAAAATTAATATCTTCTGTTTTTAAAACATGGCTTGCCAAGAGGGCAATATACAAGCATTAGGGCAGACTGACTGGCTTCACCTGATGTCAGTGTGATCTAACTGTATTGCAGAAGTTGATAAAATCCTTAAATGCTGAATCGTCCTTACACATTGACCATGTCTTTGTTACCCAGAGTTCCACTTGACTTCATTGGTGTCTGAAGGTGCCCAGGATGAAAACAACAGAGTTTTGAAGAGGCAAATAGAAAGTCCTTAAAAAAAGCATGCACTGTATTTAAAACAAAATGAGAAACTTCACTAAAGCAAGAGTAGCGACAGTAAAGAACAAAAAAAGAAAAGGATAGAAAGAAGAGAATGATCTGTAGAAAACATCAGAGTCATAAGCTGTGAGGCTCAATACGATAGACAGAGAACATTAACGCTGTTGACCAATAGATCTGTGGCAGCCGGCCTTCAGACAATGCAGAACTCCTGAGGGTAAATGATCTTATGTCCACTATTCAATGATACATATGATACAATGATACATACATATGCATATGGCAAGGTGGAAGAATTCAAGGCAGGCATTTAATACATTCAGCTCAGAAACTACTCTCACCCAGAACACACTTAAGGTAAAAAAAAAAAATCAAGCTTGATGTGGAGTGTCAGTAAAACAACAAGATGAAGAACTAAAGGACCAAGGGATACTAACTCAATGATAGGAGATCAGTAAACAGCTAATTAGCTTGGTAACATATACTTGGGCATTTGCTACTCTTGCCTAATAAAAGACACACTCCTGGTTACAGAGATAATATCAATATTATTTACCTATTATTTTAAAAACAATTCATGGTATTATTAACTATTAACTTGCTTATCTATAGGCCTATCTCTGAATATAATTCCAGTAATTGAGTACCTGCATGGTTTAGAAAAATAAATGTATCCTCACTACAAAGGAAAACTTATGGTGGCAAAAACCAGAAAACAACAAACAAAAACAACAAAAGAAGACAACAGTTGGAACTTTTTTTTAAACTGAGAAAAATATTTGCAAAATATCATATATAAAGAGTAAATAACCAAATAGATGAGAAATTTAACAAATCAGTAAGAACCAAAAGGACATGGTTGTGCTCATACAAATAAGAACAAAAGACAGAAAAGGCTTCTGCTGAGCTAGAAAAATAAAATATGTTTTTTCATGTAGATCAGAATCGTAAACATTTTAAAAATTGACAAGGATTTGTATTAGCCATGTTAAAGGAAATGGCAACCTCAGGCCTTACTGGTGATGTATTATGGTATGAATCAATGCAGGCAAAATTTCATATGCATATGAATAATAAATCTTTGCATAGACATATGACTGACAGTATGTTTGCCAAAATATTAATCATGGGTTTGAGTGGCTGGTGTAATTTCTGCTTATTTTTAGCATTTTTTTTCATTTAAACCTGTATTATTTTAAATTTGTGCCCAAGTATGTACCATTTTTACAAAAGCAATGATGCTACTTTTATAACAAACCTCATTTCAGTTCATGTTAGAGTTTAGCCCAAATAAATCATGCCATAAAGCAGAAGGCTGGGATCTGTGCCGTGATTTAACATAAACAAAGGAGAAATGATCCAGAACAAAAAGGCTAATATAAATTACCTGGTTTTCAGGGTCTCAAAATAGTCTGACAAAGGTACGACTGGTGCAAGAGGGCAGGATGTGGAAGAGGGAAAACACATTTGATGAAGTGTCAGGATATCATAATAGAGCTTGTCATGTTGCTGCTGTTTGGCAGGACAACCTAAGTTTTCGGTTCCCTCATCTCAAAAGTGAGGAGTCTGGGCTCAATTCTAATGTGCTAAAAAACTAAGATCCCAAGAACACCTATTCACAACCCAACCACGCTTTGCTGACACGAAAAAGCCTTCTACGTTTTGCAGGAAGCTCTATAGACAGATATAAACTGAAATTGTATTGGAAAACAGCTCCACATAAAATGTTAACTTGGTGAAACCACATCCTTTATAAAGGTTAAGGGGTCGTGGTCTTTAACAAATAAGATGCTCTGAGTGAGGGGAGATAACTTCCTTATGTCACCCTCAATAATAATGCTAATGACTTGATGAAAACAGCATCCAGACAGTCTAAAATGGTTAGGTTCCTACAGCATCGTTGATCTGAAGCAGACAGCGAAATTAGATTTCTAAAATATGCCTATTAAATGAAAAGCATTCAGAAAACACACCCTAGAAGGGAAGTCACTGTAAAAGGTAGCAAGGTCGGGATGAGAGTCAAACAAGAGGGGAAAAGAAGTCGTGTTTTGACAGTGGGTTTGAAAAGGTTTCATTCAAACATCACCATTAACCTTGTTTTCTAATTTCAGAATGTATTTCATTACGTCTCTATTTCAAACTTCACGTTGACTCACCACCACCACTGCTGTTCCTTAACTGAAATACCTGACAAAGTGGAGTCATTTGAAGATTAAAAAAGAAAAAAAAAAAAGCTTCCCAAATTGCTCTGAGTTAGATGTACAGTTTCACAGTCAAATATTACAGGATTTTGTTTTCAGAAAGTAAATCTAATTATCTTTCTTTTTTAGCAGTAAAAATGTGGATTTTGAAAGTCATTAAACTCATATTTTCAGTAAGCCTCATATATACACCTCTGTTTAATCTTATGTGAACAAATTATAGTCCTGGTTTACACTGATTTAAAGCATATATAACAGAATATAGTAAGTACTTGCAAAATGACCTCCAATTCACTTCAGTTATACTCCCCTAAGCATTAATAGGATATATATATACATATATGTGTAAAATTGTTATTTCATAAATATAAAACTGTGATCAAGCTTATATTGGTATATGACAACTTCAGAATATGAATTCTGTTTTTAATATCTGACTTCTAAGCTTTAGTAACATCTTATAATCTTGAATTATTTAAGAAGCTCTAAGTTTAATCTATATTTCTTCTTTTGCCTGCTTAAATTCTCAGTCTAAAAGAGAAAAAGAACTTATTCTATTATGAAAAGTAGGTTCGGGGGCTTCCCTGGTGGCGCAGTGGCTGAGTCTAACTGCCGATGGGGGGGACACGGGTTCGTGCCCCGGTTGGGGAAGATCCCACATCCCGCGGAGTGGCTGGGCCCGTGAGCCATGGCCGCTGAGCCTGCGCATCTGGGGCCTGTGCTCCGCAATGGGAGAGGTCACAACAGCGAGAGTCCCGCGTATCACAAAAAAAAAAAAAAAAAAAAAAAAAAAAAAAAAAAAAAAAAAAAAAAAGTAGGTTCCAGCAATATCAAGAATTAATAAAACTCCTGTACATCCATAGAGGGGGAAGAACCCTTTTCTATTCAAAAATTAAATGTAAATACTCCAAAAGATTACTATAAAAATAGTGGCTTAACACAGGATAGAGTGTGTTAAATCTTATAAAATTACATTTTTTATTTTTATTTTTTGGTAATCTGTTAATTCCTTTTGGCATAACCTCTCAGATGAACTAAATTTAGATGTTAAGAGAGAAACATTTTGTTTAAAACCAACGTAGAACTCACTGTATTTTCTAAAAATGTCCTCATTCCATCAAAAGTAAGAAAATGGGTTCAAGGGAAAAAATCAAGAGGGTTAAGTTCTCACTTGGTCCTTCAGTAAAATTACTTGTCACTGCATTCAGCTGATAATCACCCAGAAGTGCCCCTTACATTAACAATGCAGAAAGATGACATTTTACTGATGGCAGTGGCCATCCTGCAGATTAAAGCACAATGTAGATTTAATCTCTCCAATGACTTGATAGCCTCAAATGAAGGATTCTCAAATTTCATGGTTCTGACCTATTCAGGGTGAATAAGCATACAATAAATTGCCTATCCCCTGATTCTGTAACAAGAAAAAGCAGAATTGGACTATTCCTGGATTAACTCCCATGTATTACTAAATTTACCAACATAATCTGCATGCTGCAGAGCAAAAGATCACCCTATTAAACAGATTTCAAGAAATTAACTTGCACTGATATATGACCATGTTTGATGCCAATATGGTAAGGTGGTAGCAGCAGGTTACAGTGAATTCAGCCAGATTTCAAGAGAGGCTCATTTGACTGGTAATTAAGGATAACTTCCAGTAAAAGTGATTTCTCATCAGGCAGGAAAGATACGTTTGCTGCAAAAAGCAACAGTGCCCACTGGCCAGCTAAAGAGTCAGTCACAGTCATACCAAATGTGCACGCCACAGTCACGCTGGAGAGTCTGGCTAAAGGGACAGTGACCCACCGATGTCTTAGGAAAGGACAAGAGTTAAGAAACAGAACAAAGCACAACTGTAAATGAAGAAGCAGGTGTACCTTGATGTTTTGCTCTGAGCATGACAAATCAAACATCTTTAGAAAGCTTTAATTTATGTCGCTCTCCCTAACTCAGGCTGATTAAGTTAGAATCTCCATTATCCAGCAGTAGTGCTGCCAATGCATAGGCACTTCACCAACGTGGAGCTTCCTGTCCTTGTCAACAGACCCAGAAAAATCCACAACAGCAGATTTTGTGCACATTAAAAATTAGCAATGAGCCTTCTGGCTTCAGAAGGCAAAAGCTTGACCTCCACTCCTTGAGTACAAGATTCTTGAACCAAGGTAATGACTGGATCGTGATTTTAGGTGAGTCACTTAACTCAGAACCACAGAGATCTTAATCAGAAATATACAAATAATAATACATGCTTTGCCTGAAAATAGCTTTTAAAATTATAAACATTACATAGAAGGTAATTCTTCACTTCTTGAATGCTCCTAAAATTTATTGCCCCTCACCTACCACCACAGTCTTCCATCCATCCCTTCCACTGCTCCCAATTCCTTCAAACAGATTTCCATGGTAACCAAGAACAACTATAAAAATTCAGACTCCTGTGTGACATTCACAAAGAATATGCATGACTCCAATAATTTTACTTTTGCTGCACCAATCTTAACCCATGTTTTCACATTCCTTTCAACTTAACCCCCAAGGACCATACTCAAGGGCTTTGTCTCTGGAACATTGTATTTTCCTTGAAGAAAGTGATAGAAAGAGCAAACTAAAGAATTTTAGGACTGAATAAGATATGCAAAAGCCTCACTTATTTAAATGAAATCTGGGCCAGGGAGAATAGGTAACCACAAAAAGTTACACAGTTAGTGAGTATGATAGCTAGTGAGCGTTAACCCAGTTCCCTTAATCCCCAAATCAATGCTCGGTATCTGGAGACATTTTTTTGTATCACAACCTCCAAGGGTGGGAGGGAGCAAGTTGCTACTGGCATCTAGCAGGTAGAAGCCAGGGACTCTGTTAAATGTCCCACAGCACAAAGCACAGCCCCTAAAGGAAGAATTATATAGTCCAGAATGTCAATAGTGCCAAGATAGAGAAACTTATCTAGACTATGAGGTGGGGAAATTGAAAAATTTTTAATAGAAGTTGTAATAAAGTTTAAATTATATCTTGAAATGTCAAAGCTAGTGTATTAATAGTGGTTTTCCTTTCAAATTTCCACTCTCTGCCCAAATACACCATGAAACAGAATATGTTTCCAATTCTTCATAGAACTGGTATTTACTATCATCACATTTCATTTTACCTTGAAATGTTAATTACTGTACAGCAGGGCTCCATGGTTGATTTAAATTTACATTTGCTTTTAAATTTGATTAATCTAGTCTCTTAGAAGCCCAGTCTTCCATAGCTACCCAGAGGAAAAATAGGCTTTTGAGTACACAATGGTTTAAAAAAAATCCTGGCTGATTTGGTAGTTACACTTTTACATTAAAGTCACTTTTAGCTTTAAGTGGAAGAAATAAGGGGTGCTAATAGAAGAATAAAATATATCCTCATTAACCCTGGATATCTGTCTTGAATATCTTAGGCATATTGTGACACAGTGATAAATACAAGAGAAAATACAGCTTCAGCTTACTTCCCCTACTCAGAAAATATGCTACCTTTTATGAATATCCTAATGTATTTAATTAAAAATTAAATATAAATATATAAAAGTTGAATGAGTCCTCCTAGTAACCAGTATGGTGCCTTACATAGAACCACTTCCTCTGTCTAGCTTTCTACTCATCTTCCCACTCTGCCTTCTGGGACTCTCTCCCTGCTAAATCCACTGTAAGAAGGTTCTTGCTGGCTACACCTAGAAGAAGTGGTTAATGATAAATGGAAGATAAATAACATTGCTTAAATACTTAATTCTCACCAAGCACTCTCCTAGACATTTTATTTCAACCTAGAAATGTCAAGTATTGGCAAGCATCCTCTCCATCACACTCCAAGGCAAGTCTCTCTAATCAATCATGTCACTTTCCCAATAACTTGGATTTATCATAAAGTCCTTCTCAATGGGGCACACCAGCAAGCCATTACCAATTAATCCTTATGAAGCAACAGGTTGAATGAAACCCATTTGCCATCCCTGATAAACATTAAGAACATAGATAAGAAACACTTTGCTGTTCAGTGAGGCTGGTCAACACTGCTGAACAGAAATTTTTCCCTTGAGATTGGTGGACCTGAGTTTAAATTCTAATTCTGACAGTTCCACATCAATTTCTATGATCTTCCCCACCTTATCCCCCACCCCAGGCCAGAGCACCTGAAATTCTGGGATGAAGGTATTGAAATTTGGAGGGCACGATATTATGAAATAAGTGTTTCATGTGCAAAGTTTTAAAGTCCTTCCTCCTTCAAGGATTTTTCAGAAAGACTATTATGATTCAATAAAGAACATCAAGTAGTGCTATTTGATTTGATCACTAAGAGGTTTTCTATGCTACCACCGTTTTGGTTAACATATTAATAATTTGAGAGTACTTCAAGGGGTCTCAAGAGAGAGTTTAGGAACCTGGCTGATTAGATGAAGTAGTATTGCTGAAGGACAGATTCTCCTCTGATATATCTGAAGCCCTCGGTAGCTTGGGCTACTGCCTAGATCTGGAATAATTATTTCCCCTACTCTCTATTCCCCTACACCCCTGTATCCATGCCTTTTACTTCCCTGACTTTGATGCAATTGCTAAATTGTATACTTTTATTCATGTATAATTGTATTCATGCATACATGAATCTCTCTCTCTCTCTCTCTCTCTCTATATATATATATATGTATATGTATATATATATACACACGTAAACAAATGGCCTTTATTGAATCTGATGTGACTCTGTAACTTGGTAACCTGTGCCTTAGCATGGTATTATATATTTTGACATAGCCTCTTAAATATAAAACGTTAAAGTGGCACAAAGAGACTCAATTCCCTAGCCAGAAATAGAAATGTTTACATCACAACCTTTTTTAGATAGGAAAACAGTACTCTTAGGTGCTTTGTTGAACTAAACACCATAAAATAGCAGAGTATTAAATGATAATTTCTGCATATTTTATCTATTACTTTCCTTCAACAAATATCTTTTCCTAGGTTATAACTTTGGTTTTCTTTGAGGGAAAAACACTGAGCTTCATTACTTCCATGTAGTCATAATATATAAGCTGATTTTCTTATGTATGTATTAGTTTTCAGGAGTAAATTATTATAAATTACCATTCCTATTTCTCTCATTAGTGATGTATTTGAAATCAATGGCTATCAAATTCATCATCTCAACAATATACTCGGAAGTCAAATTAACGATAATCTGCTATGGCCTGAATGTTTGTGTCCCTGCCCCAAAATTCACGTGTTGGAATCCTAACACTCAAGGTGATGGTATTAGGAGATGGGGCCTTTGGAAAGTGATTAGGTCATGGGGATGGCACCTTCATGAATGGGATTAGCGCTCTTATAAAAGAGACCCCATAGAGCTTCCTTGCCCCTTGTGACATATGAGGATATAGTGAGAAATCTGAGAACCAGAAGAGGGCCCTCATCGAACAGTACTAGCACCATGATCTCAGACTTCCAGCCTCCAGAACTGTAATAAATAAATTTCTGCTGTATATAAGCTACCCAGTCTGTGGTATTTTGTTATAGCAGCCCAAAGAGACTAAGTCATAATCATTACTTAAAAAAAACAACTGTACCCTTCCCAGTTTCTTAGGATGAAGAGAGGGTAGAATGATAGTTCTATTAGTGCTATATCTAAAAGACATCTTTCACACACATGATCTTATTTTAACCTGACAAATATCTTTTTTTTAATTTTTACAAAAAATTTTTTTATTTATTTAATTTCGGCTGTGTTGGATCTTCGTTGCAGTGCGTGAGCTTCTCATTGCAGTAGTTTCTCTTGTTGCAGAGCACAGGCTGTAGGCACGTGGGTTTCAGTAGTTGTGGCTCGCAGGCTCAGTAGTTGTGGTGCACACGCTTAGTTGCTCCGTGGCATGTAGGATCCTCCCGGACCAGGGATCAAACCCATGTCTCCTGCACTGGCAGGCGGATTCCTAAACACTGCGCCACCAGGGAAGCCCAGCCTTACAAATACCTTTATCTCAATGTTACAGCTGAAGCAACTGAAGCTCAGAGATGTTCAATAATTTGACCAATCATTCAGTTTTCAATCATTTACCTTCAGGTAAGTTGAAGTCCGCTTGCCCTTCATGCTAAAGGCAAAAAACCACGAACAGTCTTCTCTTCAGTTACATTAAATGAATCTTCCCAAGCAGAGTTTGTCTTATGCCATGGTGTGAGAAAAACATAGGTTTTTAGAGCTTGGTAAATTTGTGTTTCAATTCCGACTCTGGCACTTAACATACAATTTTTCCAAGTAATTAGAGGAATTGGGTTCCAAAAGAGGTGAATCTGATTCCCAGAACCAAACTTAACCCATTATAACAATGCCCTCAAAGGAATCCCTCCAATAATATCATGTTTTTTATCATTTGTGTCGTACTTCAACATAAACACACACACACATTTACTTTTACTTTCTCTGTCTCATAAGAACTGAAGGAAAGTTGCAAAGTCATGAAGAACATGTTCCTCACCCTAAACAAGATTTCACATTTCCAAAAGCAATCCTTGGGTCACTTTATAAAAATCTCCAGAGAAATTGGCCACCTTCAGTCTCTCCATCAGTCAGAACAAATAATAAATCAAAAATAGAAACCAAACAAAGTTTCTCTTATGCAGACAACTGAAGAAAATGCAGGAAGTCAAGGAAAAGAAGCATGGTAACTGAAGCACAGTGGTAGGTGATATTGCGAGAAAACCAAGAAGGTCTCACGGAGCCCACATAGAATTACCAGGTGGAGAGTCAATCGGGGAGGCAAAGTCTGGGTACTAGAAGTAAGCAGGCAGTGGGCATGAGGCTAGTCTGGGATCTGGCGGTGAGTACCCAACTGTGGGATGGGGCCATGACATAGGCTCCCAGTCCCTTGGGAGCTTAGAAAAAGTAAAACCATGCCTCAAACATAGATGCCAAAGGTAGCAACCTAGTTAAACAACTAGATACAAAGCAGGGATGCAGAGTTAGAAATTCTAGCAACAAAACAAAACCACAAAAACCTGATTTCTAGACCTGACTCTGAATGGATTTGGCACAAATGACTTAGGCTCTCTGAATCTCAGTTTTCTCACATATAATATGGGATGAGACTAAATTATCCCAAAAGCTATTTCTAACACAAATAGTCTATGGCTTGGTCAGAGGAATGAGGAGAAGAGCAGTTCTTTTTTTTTTTTTAACATCTTTATTGGAGTATAATTGCTTTACAGTGGTGTGTTAGTTTCTGCTTTATAACAAAGTGAATCAGCTATACGTATACATATATCCCCACATCTCCTCCCTCTTGGGTCTCCCTCCCATTCTCCCTACCCCATCCCTCTAGGTGGTCACAAAGTACAGAGCTGATCTCCCCATACGAGGCAGCTGCTTCCCACTAGCTACCTATTTTACATTTGGTAGTATATATATGTCAATGCCACACTCTCACTTCATCCCAGCTTACCCTCCCCCCACCCCATGTCCTCAAGTCCATTCTCTACATCTGCGTCTTTATTCCTGTCCTGCTGCTAGGTTCATCAGAACCCTTTTTTTTTTTTTAGATTCCATATATATGTGTTAGCATACAGTATTTGACTTTTCTTTCTGACTTACTTCACTCTGTATGACAGACTCTAGGTCCATCCACCTCACTACAAATAACTCAGTTTCACTTCTTTTTATGGCTAATATTCCATTGTATATATGTGCCACATCTTCTTTATCCATTCATCTGTTGATGGACACTTACATTGCTTCCATGTGCTGGCTATTGTAAATAGAGCTGCAGTGAACATTATGGTACATGATTCTTTTTGAATTATGGTTTTCTCAGGGTATATGCCCAGTAGTGGGATTGCTGGGTCATATGGAAGTTCCATTTTCAGTTTTTAAGGAACCTGCATACTGCTCTCCATAGTGGCTGTGTCAATTTACATTCCCACCACGAACCCGTGTCCCCTGCATCGGCAGGCGGACTCTCAACCACTGCACCACCACGGAAGCCCCATGACTCTTTTTGAATTACGGTTTTCTCAGGGTATATGCCCAGTAGTGCGATTTCTGGGTCATATGGTAGTTCTATTTTTAGTTTTTTAAGGAACCTCCATACTGTTCTCCATAGTGGCTGTATCAATTTACATTCCCACCAAGAGTGCAAGAGGGTTCCCTTTTCTCCACACCCTCTCCAGCATTTATTGTTTGTAGATTTTTTGATGATGGCCATTCTGACCGGTGTGAGATGATATCTCATTGTAGTTTTGATTTGCATTTCTCTAATGATTAGTGATGTTGAGCATCCTTTCATGTGTTTCTTGGCAATCTGTATATCTTCTTTGCAGAAATGAGAACAGCAGTTCTTAAAATTGAAAGTAGAGTGAAGGGAAAATCAATATCAAAGCAGTCTCAATGCTTAGCCATCAAATTGTAGTTTAAAAGCCCTTTCCATTTCTTCCATGAAGCCTGAGCACAGACATGGAGAATCGGTTAAAACATGCCCTCCAACCACAGATGATATGTATATGCATCCAGAACACTTTTTCAGTTGAAGTCTTCACAAAAAAAGTGTAATTTAATTGTATTTGCAAAAACACAGGATTATATCAGAAGAGACAATAGCTGGTGTCTGTGGAGAAAGACACTTCGAAACTGTATGAAGACACAGGTAAGGAAATTATAAATGATCGAGGAAAGAAGGGGCAGACAAATGAAGCAAAGGAGACTGGTTCTTTTGCAGAATAAAGGAGATTACGCTACAGGCAGAATAATCTTATAGACAAAGACTAGAGACCTCACAGAATTTTAACTTTCAAGAGAACAATTTTAACCTGAAGCCACAAAGTATAAACCTAGGTTTCAGACTAACACAGATGCATCTGTGTTCACAGAAGATGGGGAACCTATTCTGCCTTGGATTCAGGGAATAGAAGTTAAAGAAGAAACAGCAAGGAAGAAGAGGGACCCCAAGAATGTGGGGCTTGGGGCTTCCCTGGTGGCTCAGTGGTTGAGAGTCCACCTGCCGATGCAGGGGACACGGGTTCGTGCCCCAGTCCAGGAAGATCCCACATGCCGCGGAGCGGCTGGGCCCGTGAGCCATGGCCGCTGAGCCTGCGCGTCCGGAGCCTGTGCTCCGCAATGGGAGAGGCCACAACAGTGAGAGGCCCGCGTACCGCAAAAAAAAAAAAAAAAAAAAAAGAGTGTGGGGCTTGAAGAGGAAGAAGCCAGTGTGGAGCTGGATGGTGAGTGGAAGAAAATAATTAATGCTTTGAATTTAGTGAATTAACAGTCAGAACAATCAGCAGTTCTATTTTACAGACAAAGAAAATGAAACCCCAAAAGGCAAAGTAAGGTAAGAAAATGATGTAGCCAGTTAATCTGAATAAGCAGAAGTTATATATCTGTAACTAACTTAATCCGCATACACACATGCACACACACACATATAATATAATACAGTATAAGAGTGTCATTACCATTAGTAAAACAGAACCCTCTAAATTGCTAAAAATCTGGCCTATTATACCTTGGGCAGTCAGAGGAAAGAAGGCTGAAAGTAATGTGAAATGGACAAAAGCCCTAAATTATCAGAGACTACCTATACTGAGAGTCAGGAAACCCATGTTGTGATCTGACAGCTAGTATGCCATTATTCATGTGATCTGGAGGGAATTGCCTCATCTTTAAAATAAGGAAGTTGAACTACCATGATTTTTCATTACACCAGCCTATGATTTTTCCAAGCATGGTCTTTGGTGGTGGGGAGTGGGGAAGGGGCTAGTCCTCTTCTGTACACATACACACAACTGCCAATAGGCCAGGTTTCATCTAATGGTATGCTCTCTTGGATGGTGGTTTTCCACATGGCCATTTAAATTATAAAAATATAGATATCCCCATGCTATTTTTCCGTACCCACAAACTACAAATAAATGAATGGTTTTATTTGGAATGGAATGTTAAAGGCCAATTACTGACAAGGCAAAATAATGTTGAAACAGCTTCATTTTTGAATCTATAAAGAACCTAACATGATTTCTCCAAAGGGTTTAACTTCAGTAGTGTGCTTTTCCATTCTATAATTAGCAATGAGAAGAGGTCTTGAGGAAAGAAAATAGTATTTCCAAAGCAACATAGTGAGGGACAGTTTATCACCTAACTAAAACAGGACAATTTTAATCACATGTTTAGGTCATTGGCTGTAACCGTGGTAAACTGTTACCATGAAACATCCTAAAATCAATAAAGAAAATGTTAGAACGAGAGAGAAGTTGTAAATGGAAATGTTAAGAGATTCTTAACTAATTGTCTTAAATTCTAGCGTTGGAATACAAACTGAACTTTAAGCATGATTTAGCAGAACTCTGAAAAGAAAGACCTCTGAACCACAGCTCTTATTTTTGATTGTACTGAAAGCTAGCAGTGCTGTGTTTATGCCAGAACAATTTAGTCAAGAGTAAAAGTATTCATTTAGGCACACAGCTCTCATTGCATCTGTCCTCATCTGAAAAGAAGAAAACCTAAATGATAAAGGAAGGAATGTACTTTGCTTCAGAAATCTTTCAAAATGCCTAAAAATCACCATTTAGTATGCGAGGACTGTGATAAATACACATTAAAAACATAATTATGCAGAGAATTACTGATGATATATTATCTGTACTGTATTTTTTTTCCGATTGGATCACATAGCTGTTTATACAGAACACTTCAAATTTTAAAATATATTTAGAGTTGCTACCTGCAAAGTTTTATGTTAATTTTTTTTTTTCAGATTGCCACTGCTACACTCACTCAAACTTTTTTTTTTTTTTTTGCGGTATGCGGGCCTCTCACTGTTGTGGCCTCTCCCGTTGCAGAGCACAGGCTCCGGATGCGCAGGCTCTGTGGCCACGGCTCATGGGCCCAGCCGCTCCGTGGCATGTGGGATCTTCGCGGACCGGGGCATGAACCCGTGTTCCCTGCATCGGCAGGCGGACTCTCAACCACTGCGCCACCAGGGAAGCCCACTCAAACTATTTTAAAAGTCAGTTGATGTGAGAAGGTAATATGATGTCACAATTGCAGAAGTTTGTGTTTATAGTGTATGTATATAATCCATTTATATACAATTGACTAGATGTACATTTTATGGGAGTGAAGATAATATTGCTCACTAAAGGCAGAGCAGGCATATGGCAAGGTACTTCATTAAATACATATTAATAGCAGCTGAATGGAAGCAGTGTTGCATTTTTTTCTTAAAAATTGTTTTAAAGGAATATGCTAGTTTTATTGGTGTCGACTCTAAATTTCAAGTTCACATTGATATATTACTCGATTTAGAGATGCAATAGTAGTAGGAAATATGAACAAAGTCATAAAGGAAAGGTAGGAGAGAAGAAAGGGTAAGGAGATAGGATAAAAATATATAATGTAATGTAAAATATATAATGTAATTCTCAAAATGAGTTAAATATTGTACTATAATTTATTAGTAAAACTCCTTTTTAGTATTAAAATCCACTGCAAGATTAACTTAGAATCATGATTCTCAGCGATAATCATTTCCATCTAAACATTTCTAACATTATTATTATAATGTATTATATAATTATAATTTATTATACTTGTTATATGACATATAACAAATATAATGAATATATTATATTATAAAACATAATTATTTATTATGATTAGAAATAATAATTTCTAAATTATTTTCTTCTAAAATTCCAGCTAGTTATTTCCATCATAGTTTTAAAAAAGGTTCACTAGGGCTTCCCTGGTGGCGCAGTGGTTGAGAGTCCGCCTGCCGATGCAGGGGACACAGGTTCGTGCCCCGGTCCGGGAAGATCCCACATGCCGCGGAGCGGCTGGGCCCGTGAGCCACGGCCACTGAGCCTGCGCGTCCGTAGCCTGTGCTCCGCAATGGGAGAGGCCACAACAGTGAGAGGCCCGCGTACCGCAAAAAAAAAAAAAAAAGGTTCACTAAACCATCTATGTTATAAATGGACACATTGTAAGTTCACCTGGTTGGCTAAGGGAGTGATAATTTAATAGTATACTGTTCACTTTTGCATTGTGACTTTATCTATGTGAAGGCAAACAAACATTTTGGCAAGTCATCCATTAATGCACATGGATGTGGGCAACAGTTAGTATCATAGGACAGCTGGATGTATCCTATAAAGATGTTTCAGCCAAATGGTTTTTCTAAAATCTTCTGGTGTGAGGCACAGAGGAAACCTGCAGCCCAACTAGTCTGAAGCAGCCCCTAATGCAGAAAGGAAAGCTCAGTCTCCTGATGGGAGGTTCCCCCTCCTGCATGTTCTTTGAGCAAGAGGGTAAAAGTCTGCATCCATCATTTGCTAATCTACCACACCGAAAAGAGAGGCAAAAGAACGAAGTATGATAGTAGCATGGTAAATTATCAACAAAAAAAGAATTTTCTCTTTACCTCTGCACTCTTGTCTTTTAAAAACCTGATTTCTACACAGAGAACTGGGAGTTTAAACACACACGCACACCACATATTTTGAACAATAAAGTATAATTGTACACATTTACCTTACAAACAATAGTTCTCAATAGAAGTTAATTTCCCATCAAGTGACATTTGGCAAAGTCTGGAGTTATTTTTGATTTTCACAACTTGAGTGGCACTATTGGCAGCTGATGGATGGTTACCAAGGATGTTACTAAACATCCTACAATGCACAGGACAGTCACCCGCAAACAAAAGAATTATCTGGTCCAAGATGTCAATAGGGCTGAGGGTGAGAAGCCCTGTTATAAACATAGTCAGACATGCAGCTGTCACTATTTAAGTCAAAATTTAGTGTGTTGATATAAAAATATATTTTATTTTTTAGAACAGTATTGGGTTCACTGAAAAATTAAGCAGAAATCACAGAGATTTCCCATATACATTCTGCTCTCCGCATACACACACACACACACACACACACACACACACACACGTACACACAATGACCCCACTATCAACATCCCCCACCAGAGTGGTACTTTTGTTACAATCAATGACCCTACATTAACACATCATCATTACCTAGAGTCTGTAGTTTACCTTAGTGTTCACTTTCGGTGTTATATATTCCATGGGTTTGAACAAATTTATAATAGCGTGTATCCACCATTAACGCGTCACACAGACTGGTTTTATTGTCCTAAAAATCCTCTCTGCTCTGCCTATTTGAAATTATTTCCTGTGTTTTTAACTTTTACGCACATCACAAAGTAACTGATATAGTTTCATAATGAATTCATATATTGATTAGATGCATCATGAGGTTGGAATAGGTTTTATTAAAAGAACTGTAACTTCAACTCCACAAATAATAACAAATTAATAAACATTAAACAAGTATTCTACAAATTTTTGAAGTTACATTTCAGTGTCAAAATAAACATCTCACACTAACATTCAAAGTAAACATGAAAGACAATATTTCCATCCATCTGAAAAGGCTTAACCTCCTGTAAAAGAACCAATGTGCTTTTAATGTGCTTCACCTTTTGAGACCAATGTGTAATAAAACCCTCAAATTAAGTAGATTGCATTTTAGCTTAGATAAACTAATAGCACAATTAGAGCACCACATAATTCACCATTACTTCTCTAAGGGAAATCACTTAGGTATTTAAGCTCTTTATAAGAACTTCACTGATAAAGTAATGACTATCTACAAACCCCCGCTGAAGATTAGTGGTATTGGTACCCATCGTAGGTGAAAAAAAGGTGGGATGGGGTGGGGGGGGGAACAGATGCTATACATTCTAAGATGCACTTTAAAAATCACATAGGACTTTTTTAAGGACATTGCTGTGTTTCTCTCCTCCATCCCCCTCAAAGTGTAGAAGAAAGGTGGCTTGCCTAGTCCCACTTGACTTTTATCATATGGAACAAAATGAGAAAAACTGGATCTTAGTTATTAGATATATTAATTTTCACTTTTTTCAATATTCCTCATCACCATACCAGAACTAGTTTGCTTATGTTGTTAATATGCAAATTGACATGTGCTCAAATTCTTTTTGAAACAAAGGATATATGTATATATCCTTCCTTGTTTCAAACAGAATATGCATTATATATCTATACATATACACACATATTGTAGATTGTATGATTTCTGTGAGCACATGATTTGGGGAAGGAAACTTACATCTATAAGTTTCTACAGAAGTTTTGGAACTTCTTTCCAAATACCTTAATTCTAAACCTGCCTTAGAAACAACTATAAAAAGGCTCTTAAAAAGTTAGGGAAGGCCAAGTATGAAATAGAAATTAGGCAGTGAAAGTCTATGAAAGTCAACACTTACATATCTGGAATCCAGAGAGTTCACAGATGATTGATTAGACTGTAACTATTTGAAAAGCTTATTTTTCTGATAATTATAGCTAAGTATATAAGAAAAAAATAAGTTGATGATCACATTTTTTGTTTACTCCCATAGCAGCAATTTAGCAATAATAAGCTGAGTTTTTCCTTTCTTGGTAACACTATAAGACTTAGGAAAACTCTACACAAATTGTTAATTTTTCAGATCATACTGTTCATGCCTAATTGATATACATTTACTTAGTAAGAGCAAATAAACATGTCCATGTGTTACAAAGAAGAATCCAGTGTTTGAGAACCATCCACAGTGCAGACTCAAAATGAGCCACATATGTAAATAAACTGATTTTCCCAACTTTCCAGTTGACAAAATTCCTGGACATTGAAGACAAGAGAACCATATTTTAATAGAAAATAGAATTTTGTTGTCAAGGTTATTTATTTGCTTCTGGGTACTGTGATTTTTCATAACAGAGACCTGCAAGAAAATCATCACTGTGAATTTCTGCCTGAGGTTTTGAAAGAATTTTAAATGCTTAGGCACAGAGAAGTATTTTTTTGCCACTGGGAGAAAGTGCAGTCGTAAACTTATTTAAATAGATTCTTGTGCTGATAAGAAGAGGCTATTCTAATCTTGATGAAAAGGTAAATTGCAATCTCAGCCCAAATATACCACCAATCTCCAAAGAAGAAAATCTAAGGGGCTGCAGAAGCAAGACTGTTCTTTAGATTATGTGTTAAAATTAGCTTGAGTAGGTTTTTTGTTTGTTTATTTATTTGTTTGCCTCATGTCTAACAGAACACAAGCTGAAAAATGTGAAGACAGAAGTCAGAAAGTGTGACAGTCTTTGAAAATAACTGCTGCATCCTCAACTGGAAGAATTACGTCTATTTTACTTAAAGTCTCCAATCCACCCATAATGCAAGGTAGGTTAAAAAGGATAGGTAGAAATAAGATATACTACATAGCTCAGCAGGCATTTATAAACTTCTCCCTAACCATGTTCAAGTTCTCAAAAATACTATTCACTTATTTATTCAATAAATATTCATTGATGCCCTAACTTATGCCAGTATTTATAATTGCTGGGACTACAGCATTGAATGAGACAGACACTATCTCTTATCTCATGGAAGGATAACAGGGTTTGATAGACAATAAATGTATAAATAAGCAAATATCAGGGAGAAGTGAGTATATGAAAAAATAAAACAAAGTACTATGGTAATTACTACAAGTACACTTCCAGTGTCTCCATGCTGCCCTCTCTCTCCTGATTCTTTCTCCATATAACCTTCACAGTTGTCTGCTAAATCATCAGTCTTACTGTGTCACATACCTGCTAAAGTTCTTTCATTAACTCCTACAGAACATAATCTAATATCTGTGGTACTCCAGATCCTTGAAACCTCCCTTCCCTACCTGTTCCCCTTCCAACTTCACATTCCATACAAAGTGTGCCATGTCACATTGAATATAACTTTCATTTATCCATTCATATATCTACCCATTCAAGAAGGTATTTATCAGGATGCCTATGTGTGCTGCTGACACAATGTTGAATATAAATATTCACAGTCCCTTCCATTATAAGACCTAAACTCTGGTATAGAAAACAGATCCAACAAAGAAACTACCAATTGCAAATGTGAAAAGTGTTTCAAAAGAGGAACATGATACCATCAGAATTAATAAAAAGGGATGCGATCCTCAGATGAAATGACAATTGGGCATCTATTGGCATGTATCTTTAGATGTTTTAATTAACTGTTTTTATGTGTTCAATAAATTTCTGCACTCCTCAAGGGCAGGTTATTTCTGGGTTTCCAGCCTAGTATATAAAGCATTATATACAACAAATGATAAAGGAATTATTTCCAATGGGTTTATATCTCTTCCGAACATTTTATACATAGCTGAGATTACTGTTAAAAGCAGAGGCGAAAAAAAAAAAAAGCTCAGTTTTTATTGTTGTCAAGTTTGTTTTCCACATCAAGCTCTTCCCTCTTCCTCACAGCCAACTCATGTAACCAATGGCCTTTGTCTTGAAAGCTTATGAAACTCTGTTGCCAGACTCTGCATTCTTAAAGAAAATATATTTACCTGCTGACAACTTCCCTAGGGATAAAGGTCTTAAATGTACACATAGGAAGATTTTATGTCTGGCAATAGAACACTCTAGAGAATATTAAACTTGCTCCATCCTTTTTTGTGGGTAGTAACGTCTTCTTTATATGTACACTATTCATCCCCAGTCGGTAGCCAAGATCCACTGGAAATTATAAGGAGATGAAGAGAATTCAGAGTTAGATAACTTTGACCTGGCCTAGTGTGGCTTTTATTTATATTTTTATATTTCTGGGTATATGTATCACTTTACATTTTCACATATTTAGGGGGTAACTCCAAACCCACATTTAGAGGTCAAGCACTCAAGCTCTCACCTACTTCCATCTATTTGTGTTAAATGCTTAACGCTGAAAATGTTTCAACAAGATCATAAAATCACATCATGTCAAAAAAGCAACTTTCTTAGAATGTCTGGAGGGTAATGTTTTGGATAGATTAAACTAAAACATCATATCAAGGAAGTTGCTGTCCTGCAAAACATAATGTTCTTTTAAACTATAAAGATAGAGAGAGCCCAGAGCTGCAGAACAAGAATGGCAAAGACATTTAATTTTTTTCAACGTATAAACGATTTATCTCCTTGAACTCATTATATCATGATGAAATTTGAGAAATCATTTTTTCCCTATAAAAACCTCTGGAAAAATCTTACTATGAAGAAAATTGTGAAGTCTTAAGGTAAAATATGTGGCTTCTTTCATAGTCTTCTTTTGCTCCTGTCTTAATCGAAGATTATTATCTTGAAAAGAACCAGGTAATACCAGAAAATTAATGTTTCTATCTTCAATTTAATTGTTTCTTTTTTGGATTACATTAGAGCTATTCTAAAGTATTCTTGGCAGGTACAGTGCTTCAAGGTATGCATATCAAGATCAGTTGCATTTACTTAAACCCTAGTATATTTTTTAGTTGTTATTTTAAATGCTTTAGCAAAGGAATTTGAATTCCCAAAACTGGGTCCTTATGCATGGCAGTGTTTCCCTTTATATGAGAAAGCAAACTCTTGATTTTGCAGAAAAAAAGGGCCAAAGAAATTATATGAGAGCAACTGTATGTCCTTTTACAGCTAGAAGTTGGCTTTACACATTCCACGACTCATAAATAAACAGAAGAGTTCTGTGAACTATATGCAGATGGCTGGGTCTACACTGGGAGCCTTTTGTGATGACTTTGGTTTGATTCCCTGTTTTGCCATCTCTTAAAATATCTGCAAAAAAATTTTTTTGCTCTGCTCCTCAGAAATAGGACAAATAGAATCCTGTAACTTGAGAATGTGCCCTCTGCTTCCTTGAGGCTTTATAAAGCTTGAAGAAATCCATTTTTCCTCCTCATTTTGTTCACATAAAGCTATCTGGCCCCACGATTGGCATTAAAAAGGCTTTATGTTTTAAATATTTATTGTTCTATTTGTAAAAGATCACACAATAACAGAAGTACAATGAGAGAGGCGAAACTACAAGGTGGTAGAAGGAAGTAATAAGCCAGAGAGGGGGAAAAATCCTACAAACCACATAAAGGAAGAGATGAGATCAGCCACCTTAAGTAAGCGAGTTTAAGGTTACCGCACTGGCACTGAGCGAAAGTGTGCCTGCCAAGCCCCAGTGAGAAAAGGAGTGGGAAGAATAAGGGCATTTGACGGAGCAAGGCAGGGAGACAAGGTACCAAAGTCAAGTGGAAATGCTAAAACAGCAGTTACCTGTCTTTTTTTTCTTTTGCTTTCACCTGATTATGACACAAATTCTAGCAGGCTGGTAAGAACATTGGATTAAAAAAGAAGAAATGAAATAATATGCATACCAGTATTTATCATTTAACTGTTGCAAACACTTTTGTTCAACTATCTCCACTCCTCCAAACACACTTATCTATACAAACACACACACACACACACACACACACACACACACAAACTCTTCTCACCACTCCTGCTATAGCAACAATCATTTGCTTAGCTAATCATAAAGCTTCTCTTCAACAGCAGAAGCCTAAGGGCTTTGGCAATGTAAAAAGTATTGGCATTTCTCTGATGTATATTCAAAAATCTATATTACAATTCTTAATTCAGCATGCATGAGTCAGCAATAGATATACTGTATCTTTAAAAAGACATGAAGGTTTCCAGTCAAGCCTTTTAAAGCTTTACAAATAACATTTCAAGAGGGTTGAGAATGTGGGCTAAGATAGCAGATGGCTTTTAGTACAATACTGCTCCAGGATCCTTTGATTTTATTTCTTTTGCTTTTTGATGGTGCTCTCTTCTGGTTTGTTTTGATGACTTGGTGGCCTAATGGACTGAAATCAGACAGCGAAGCTGAAAACCCGTAAGTCTTAACGACAGAGAGCAACTTATTGGGTGACCTTGAGTAAGTGTTATGTTTCCCTTATTGCAGTTTCTATGGCAGAAAATAAAAATTACCCTGACCACTTCCCCCCCAAGGATGGTCCAAGGAGACTAGTAATTATTACTCAACTTGCATAATATGAAATAATAATATTAGCTGCCATTTATTAAGCATTTCCATGAGCCAGACACTATTTTAGGTACCTAGCATATTTTGTGACTTTTAATCCACACAATAGCCATATAAACTATGAATAGTTAACCTCACTTTACAGAAGAAATGAGGCCCAAGAAGTGTGAGGACTTGAACTTAAGTCAACTTGACGAAAAGTTCCCTTTTCTTTCCTTTACATGACCTGATCTCTGCTAATAAATAATAATAATTAAGATTAAAATATTTAGTAATTAACTGGTTATATTATATACAGCAATTATATATACTGTGTAATACATGGCAATTACTACACTTATACATAGTATGTATATAAAAGTTATTAATTGGTAATACATTATTGTGAATTCAGGGTGGCCTTTTAGCACTAGTGTTCTATTGTTACTTGGAAATAAATACTCAAAAGAAAAGGAGGATGGAAAAATGGAATGAGGGAAGAAAGGACAGAAGGCAGCTATGCTTTGTTCACAGTCCATAAATTACTATTAGATTTCTGAATGTGTGAATGATAAACTGATTTGCAAGAATGGTTGACCCCTGGTTTGAGAGTGAAATCCTGGACCCTAGACTTTGTTTAATTAGTGATCCTTGGTGGAATTATTTTTCCTGTAAATCACTGTTCTGCAACAGAAAATAAGATCCACAGTGCTTTACAGTTCCAGGGAGCATATGGAGAGAAGGAATCTGAATGTTCAATAAAAGAAAAGAAGAAGGAAGGCAGGGAGGTGGGAAGGAAGGAAGGAAGGAAGGAAAGAGAGAGAAAAGAGAAGATTCTTAGGCTGCTCTACCAAAGCCAGGGACTCACTTGTTAAATGAGGGTTTTTCTTTCCAAATGAGCCTTCTGATAGATCACTTCCATGTGGCTAAATGTATTTTCTGTTTTTATTTAAAATTGCAAAGAAAAAAAAAAACCTTTAAAATATGTTTAAAAAGTGGTGACAAGTTAAGATGATGTAAGGAGTTTAACTGGAATGATTACAGCCACTTCTGAAAACTGAGGTATCTAAAAAACTGCCTAGGGCTTCCCTAGTGGTGCAGTGGTTAAGGATCTGCCTGCCAATGCAGGGGACACGGGTTCAAGCCCTGGTCCAGGAAGATCCCACATGCTGCAGAGCAACTAAGCCCATGTACCACTACTACTGAGCCTGCACTGCAGACACCATGAGCCACAACTACTGAAGCCTGTGTGCCTAGAGCCCGTGCTCCACAAAAAGAGAAGCCATCGCAATGAGAAGCCCGTGTACCACGACAAAGAGTAGCCCTCGCTCACCACAACTAGAGAAAGCCCGTGCACAGCAATGAAGACCCAACCCAGCCAAAAATAAATAAGTAAATAAATTACAAAAAAAAAAAAAAACCTCCCTAATTTCCGTATATCTCCCAAGAATTGATTCCAGAAAAGGAAGGATCGAGTCCTTGAGTCTCTTCAAACTCCTAATTCCAGTGCCTGGGGAGAACCACATGCCTATGGTTTTTCAAAAAATATGTTTTTCTTCTTCTTTCATTCTGCCTGTCATTCATTCAGCAAGGACCTCAAAGCATATTAGAACATTAATTTATAATACTTATGCATGTGTAGCGGAATCCCCTAAGATTTTAAGGACTAACTTGCCAATGGAAAACAGGCCATATGGAGCGCCCAGGCATTCTGAACACAACTGAAGTCGATTATCTCCCCCAGCCCCCAGCCCCAGCATGATGAAGAGGATATTTGGCTACAATATTTTGGAACCTAAGATGCTCTTGTGGATTGTGGATGCCAAATTGGAATGGAATTGATAAGACAGTAATGGATTCAAACACAATAATGTTATACATATTTCTGATCAATTATTTTTAAAATATGCACTTTGTTTAGTTTCATTTACACAGACATTAACAATAGAGTGAGAATTAATTTCTAGAAATTGGAGAAAATTAGTTTTCAATTGGCATGTATATTAGATTCAACTTATAAAATAGCACCTTTTCAGGGAAGTCATGCAAGTTTGTCAGACTGTAAAGGAGAAATTGTGTAATACCTCTGAGTTTATTAATGTGAAAAACTGATGGACATTGGTAACATGAACCCCACCCTCTCTTAAAGACTCTACAGACTCACATTTTTCTTTTTTAGCCTCCATTTTCCATTTTGTTGTTCATTTCCTTCCTTGTGTAACACCACCATCTTGCATGTCACGGTTTGCCATATTCTTTTAATGACTTAACACTTTCCTAGATAAAATGGTGGGCAATTATCTCTGGAATGCTGCTGAAAAGAATTCCTTAAGCCTCTGGCTAGTTGCAGAGAGCTTACATTAATCACTCTCTCTCTGCATGCTTGTTTCCTCTTAGTAGTGTCCAACGTCAAGTCAGACAGTCCAAGCAGGGCCATCGATAGAACGTTAAAAGGGCATTACTACACACTGCAGGTGACCAGCAGGAACAAAGCCTTTGGCCCCGAGTAATTTTAATAATTTCTGCCCAGGTCTAATCCTGTGCTTTGAGGTAGCTTTGTTGCTGAAATCCTTGTTAGACTACTTACCATACAATTGCTGATCCAACATAAAAAAAAAAAATGTGGTTCTTGTATTTCAAACCACTCTTGGTTTAGACTTGGTGTGTCTGTCACTTGCTTTTTATTTTTGAAAATACTGACAGCCAAAAGCTAGCTTCTCATTGTAACATGTTTTATTTGTGTCTCAAGGAGGGACCCAGAATGCCCTACTGTGCTAGCCTGTGTGGCTTAAAGTGAGTCAGCTGCAATGAACTCTTCACTAGCTCAGTTAGTGAAGTTCAACAGTGATTGAACAATAATTTTGACAACGATTCAAGGTCACGATAATGTAAATGGGTGTATTCTTCAGGAGGTTTTTCCTCTAGTGTTTGAAACCTGCAGATATTGTAATACCATCTTGAAATGATCTGAACCAGCTAGAGCCAGATATTTTTTTCCCATTATCATAACCTCCAGGCTACAGGTTTTATCATAATACTATTTTATTCCCAGATCTACTGATCATGTTTTCAAAACTATTACTCCTCACAATAAAACTTTCAGGAGAGAAATTTAAATTTTCATAAACCACAGTAAATGTTGCTATGAAAAAATTCACCAACACATACAACC
Source organism: Lipotes vexillifer (assembly GCF_000442215.2). Lineage (NCBI taxonomy): Eukaryota > Metazoa > Chordata > Mammalia > Artiodactyla > Lipotidae > Lipotes > Lipotes vexillifer. The sequence goes on along the minus strand of NW_006790452.1, from coordinate 1,010,724 downwards.
TCCCGGGCAGCTTTGGTAGTCCTTAT
>NW_006790452.1:998224-1010094 GCF_000442215.2 Lipotes vexillifer | reverse complement strand
TACACTGCCCATTTCTTCCACATTGCTTTATTTTAAACTGTTTTTTCTTATACAAATATATATATATAAATCCAGATTGTTAGTTATATAGTTTTCTATTTCATATGCTCATTTCCTCCTGTGAATCTTCACAGCCATTCTATAGCACTCATACATCTGGCCCTGGATGCATGCATTTTATCCCTGTTATCACTAGTACACCATACTCTCCATAAAGGCACAGACTACATCTTATTTTTCTTATTCATCTCTACATTATTTCTAACATCTTATAAATAATAAAAGCCCAATAAAATGATTAAAGGACTCAAACAAGTTAGCTTCATGCTTTGCCTTCTCTACTAACTGAGTCAACCAAATACGAATTATAAATATAAGACTGTGAATTAAGGAATAGAGTAAATCAGCACTGCTCACATCTTCAATCTTTTAATTTTGAACCAATAGCAATCTGAGTCAACTGAATATGGATTACATAAGGTAGTAAAACAGGTGAAAGTAATGTAGCTGTACTTAATGTGAAATAAGGCTTCTTTTTTTATGCTTTGTGATTTACAGCCTATGTCTTGTTTGGAGCTCTACTTAGTGCAAGAAAAACACCTTAGTTTAATACCTCCCTCCTCCTCCCTTTTAAAAAAAATTCAAGATGCATTCACATTCATGGATCCATTTAGTATTTACATCACCTTGTGAAGTAGGTAGAAAAGATATTATTACCACCACTCTACGGAAGGTGAAATGCAGATACTGAACGTATTTGGGCTGTGAGCTGCCCAAAGTTACACATGTTATCAGTTCATAGAATAAACATTAAAATGTCCAAGTGCTGGCCTCAGGGTCTTACTATGGCAGCTCTTCCAGCCCTTGCTATAGAATCTTTCTGATGCAACCTCCATATGATTGGATCTCTCAGCCTGTAGGACTCTGGGCTCCCTGAGGATGACTTTTTATTATCATTACTAATATAATTATGACTAAAGTTTCCCTGATACAGCCTAGCATTAGCACATAGCAAACCCTGGAAAATGCATATTAAATTGATTTGAAGTCTAACAACCAACAAACCCTCTCAACTGCTCCTCCCACACTAACGGTTTATTATTATATATGTCTTTTCTATTTTTCACTCTATTGAATATACATGAAATTACACTTCTTAGACTAATTTTATCAATGGATTTGTATAAAACCATTGTTTCTAAAATTTAAGTTTTTTTAAGAATAAATTAGGACAGTGGTAAAATATTGCTTTGTATAGTTTTATCAGATCTCTCCAGAATATTTTGCTATATAAATCTAATAATAAATAATAAATAATGGATTTTTGAACAAGGGAATATCCTTAGACATGTGATTATGTGAAGGGAAAAAAGCCAATTTTGGTCTGTTTGAACAAATGTCTTGGAAAAGATTCAGAATTTTTTGTTTTACTTTCATCTCTATTAGTTGAAAAATGAAATGAATATTTTTACCAAAGACCATCAAATATAATTTAGTTCAACAAGCACTTAGCAAAAGTTAACCATGTAGCAGACAGTTGGTCATAGTTGGGAAGAAGACATTACCTCTGCCTTCAAAGAAGAAGGAGATGGGTGTGGTTCAGAGCTCACTCTCCTCAGGTTCAAATCCTGGCTCTCCTTCAGGCCATCAGTGTGACCTTGGCAAGGTAACCCTTCTCTATCTCAGTTTCTCCTCTACAAAATGTTGGTAATAATTTTATCTAGTGTATAGCTTTAGTGTGATGAGCACAACCAACTACATAGTTTACAGGGCCTAGTGTCAAATGCAAATGAAGTGTCCCTCATTATAAAATGATCAACAATTTCAAGAGAGTAACAGTGAAGTATTATACCAAGGGCTCGGGAGGGGGTTGTAGGGAGGGGTTTCTCAGAGTGGGGCCTGTGTAACCAGATAGGCTGATGCCCAAGAAGACAGCCCTGGTGATGAATAAATGATTAATATACATAAGGCTGTTTGAAGAGTGCTTGGCACGTAGTAAGTGGTATAGTGTTAGTTTATAATTAAAGAGTTTACAGTTTCTCTAAACATGGAAGAAATATAAAGGAAAATGGTAATTGTTTTTAGATACTGGCTAGATCTCAATTTCGAATGAGCTCTCAAGTTTGTAACAATGTTCTTTTCATCTGCCCTGGATTTGGGGACACATCATCGACATGTACCACCTCTTATTTATTTCATAGAGATCATATCCTTCCATCTTTCCTTCACACAAAATATGTACAATGTGAGTTCCATCCTTTTTTATATGGCATTTATATGATACTTTCCATTTGTTTACTTGCATAGTTTTTGTCTCAATATGGCACATAGTATATGCAACAGGGAAGTTTCTTAACCGGAGATTCAAGTCCTGGTCTTCTCTCCACTGTGTAAATGGAAAGAGACTTTCAGTTTATTGCTTATGTCTTTTTACATTTTCTCCCTAATATACAATTTTTAACTGGAAAAATATATACACTTCTGTGGTATCAAAGGCCCCCCCCTCAAAGATATCCACATCCTAATCCCTGGAATCCATGAATACGTCATGTCACCTGGCAGTGGTGGGGGGCAGTGACGTTAAGGTTGGAGGCGGAATTATGGCTGCCAATCAGCTGACAATAAGATAAACTATCCTGGATGATCCAAGTGGGCTCGTGTAATCACACTGTAGTTTAAATGTGGATAAAGGAGGCAGAAGAAGTCGGTGCTAGGGTGATGCGATGTGAAAATTCCTCTACCCGTCATTGCTGACTTTGAAGATGGAAGAAGGGGCTATGAGCCAAGAAATTCAGCCAGGCTCTACCAGCTGAAAAAGGTAAAAACAGATCCTACCCTAGAGCTTCCAGAATGGAATGCAACGCTTTTGGTGCCTTGATTTAGCCCACTGAGACGCATTTCAGACTTCTGACCTCCAGAATCGTAAGATAACAAATTTGGGATGCTTAATGACACTCAGTTTGGGTAATTGTTACAGCAGCAGTAGGAGAGTAAAAATGTGGGATCTTCCCGGACCAGGGCACGAACCTGTGTCCCGTGCATCGGCAGGCGGACTCTCAACCACTGTGCCACCAGGGAAGCCCAGTTAATATACTTACCTGTCTTAATCACTAGACAGGGACTGCCTGCAGGATAGGGACTGTGTCCTTATTCATATCTCCATATCCATGATGTGACAATGCATGGCATATGGAAGATCCATCAGTGTTTCTTGATTTTTCTTGATTTAAATTAGTGAATGAATAGCTAGAAATTTCTTTAAGCATGCACACACACACGCACACACACATCACACACGCGTACACCCACACACCACAAACACACATTGCACACACACCCCACACACACATCACACACACATCACACATACACAACACACACGGACACAGACACCCACACACATCACACACATGCACACACACCCACACACATCACACACGCACACACTCCCCACACATATGCGCACACACACATCACACAAACATCACACACACAAAGCCCACACATACATATCACACATGCACACACATCACACACACAGACACATCACACACATGCACACACATCACACACCATGCACATGCACACACGTCACACACCATGCACATGCACACGTCACACACGTGCACACACATGCACACACATCACACAGGCACACACATCACACACCCCAAACACACACATCACACACACACACATCATACACGTGCACACACCACACACGTGCACACACACCACACACATCACACACATCACACACACAAACATCACACGCACATACACGTCACACACACCCCACACATGCACACACATCACACACACACATGCACACACACGCACACACATGCACACAAACATCACACACACCCTACACACATCACAGACACACATGACACATGCACACACATCACACACACGCTCATGCACACACATCACACACATGCACACACACCACACACACATCACACACACACACAAACACACTGGGGTAAATGTATACTTTTATTTTATTTACTCTAGCAACAACGTTAGGAGATAAGCACTACATTGGTTAGTGACATTAGTTGGCAATGAACAGTAAAGTCTGATTCACAAATCCAGGCTTGTGACTATGAATCATTAGAGCTTTCTAATCCCAGTTTAAACACTGATAAATGAAAGAGCAACAGGTTTCATTGCTATCAGTTAATATAACATTAACCAAGAATTGGTCAATGCTCACAAGTAATTTCAGGATTCACAGAATATATCCAGTAGCATAAGAGACAGTTAAAAAAACAAAAACAAAAACAAAAAAAACTCTTCAGGAGCCTAAAATTTAGACACCATTCCTACGCGTGTCATGGATAAGTGAGATAAAATTCTTCAATAGTGGAGTCAAATGATCTATTTTTATGTTATTATACATTGTATCTTTTCTAGTTGAAACCCAGGTTCATTCACCCACAGCAAGAAAAAGCTCACAATTCTGTCTCAATCTGTGATGTTGACCTCACTCCTAGATGTGAATTTGTACTCTTTTCAAAAGAAGTTTAACAAATCGCATTTGTTCATGTGTGAGTTACTGTGCTTTTCTAAAGTGCCAGTCTTGGGGGTTTACTAAAATGACAAATCACTTAAGTACTGATTCATATGTGGCTAGATTGCAGTGAAGGGGCATACATTAAAAATACAGATTCATGAAAATTATAAGACATCTGAAATATAAACTATCGATAACAACTTTAATTTTAGGGACAGAATTTAGCAGAAAGAACACTTGCTTAGCAGAGCGTGACAAGGAAGTTTTATTGATGGCTGTATCCACTTCAGTAATAACCCTATGACTAGGTGATTTATGTCCATTTTATAGATGTGACTTTGTTTCCATAGCTAGGAAGGAAAACAGGGCTTCCACCACCGACCATTTGCTGGGTGAACTGTAGCTAATACATCTCTTCCTGGTTTGGAATCACCTGATGGGGGAGGGGAGGGTGTGCACAATGAGTAGGGGCCCTTCTTCCTTTTTGTGTGTTTTTGGTTCTGTTTCTGTTTTAATGAATCAAGAATAGTTTCATCAAATATTTAAATGATGGAAGAAAAAATGTTTTTTTTTTCATTTGTTGGCATCCTCATATCCACGATCCCATCATTGTGTTAGGAACTTGTGCCAAGAACTTTACAAATGTTGTCTCATTCAAGTTAAAACTTACATTAATCTACGGATAGTTTTTATACTCATTTTTACAAATGAGATTTTTGTCCCACTCCTACTCAACGCCAGGAACAAGATGTGAACCCAGTTCCAAAGTTAATCAAGTCCATACCCTTTGTCTTTTCTAGACTAGTTCTCAAGATGGTGGCAAACAGCAGAAACATATCTCATATGAATAAATTCCAGTTGTGATTTTCTTTGTCTATTTAATTTCCCAGGCATAAATGGATGAGGGATAAAATCTGGTCAGTTGGAGAGGAAGTTGAAACATCACAGATAACAGGACAGATGCAGGAGAGAGGTAGCTAGCAGTGCACAGAAGAGTGTTGAAAAGCATAAGCACTAAGGTAACTTGTGGGAAATGGCTAAATATTGAGATGCCTAAGTAAACATACTTTCAGAAAATTATTTTAATGAAATGCTCTCACTCTAGTAAAAGGGATTAGACTTTTAATGTACCTAACAGAGATAAGTCCAACAGTCTAGTAAAGAGAAAAAAAAAAAAAAAAAGAGTGAAATGAGTTGAAGTAGAAGAAAGTAGTGAAAACGTGTAGACCTTATGAGGAAATAAGAATTAGTGAGGTAATATTTTAGCTAGAGCAATCAACGTTAGGACACATAAAACTTTTAGAAAAAAAATATCAAAGATAATTTGAGAAATGAAAGAAATTTGTGGTGATATTGAGAAGAGCATAAATAATTCTTATTCTGGAATGGCTAGAAAGCTAACTAAAAGCAGAGAAGTAACTGTAATGACCTCTGAAATCCCCCACATTTAGATCCAAGATTTCTATTGTTATTATTGGTGTTAGCACTACAGAGCAGGAAAGAGTAAAGATAAATGAAGAAAAACAAGTTCTATCTAAACTGGGGAAATGAGAGCCAGACACGGAAGGAAAGCAAAAGATGCATGAAGGATGATTAGAAAAGGGACTAAATTAAAGAAAACATGTTATTTTATTTTTATATTTTTTTCCTCTAAAATAATGAAATAGAAAGTGTGCAAAATATGGTACCTAAGTCCATCAACAGCAGGATGTACAAAATTATAATGTCTCTATTACATCACCATATGTAGCACTTTTGATTGCTAATTGCACTATCAGATGTATAGACGTATGTAATGTGAATAATTTATTTTCTGGTTTTTTTTAAACCTAACTTTGGTTCTTGTATACATTGACAAGATTCAAATCTACACTGTATATAATGCGGAAATGCAGTTTTAAGCGATTTAGATATAAATACACACTTTTCAAAGCATTCATATTTAATTTAAATAACATGTATTTAGGAATCTTAGTTGAATTGGATTTGACATGTGGTGCATTTTAAAATGTCTCAAGATTAGAGTCTATTAAAGAAAAGATTGCTATAAAATAGAGACTGATAAAGAGAAAAATGAAAGGAAGCAGAATAAATAAGTTTTAAAAATTAGCACTCCACAAAATCAGGGCAGATTCTAATGGCTAGACATGAAACCATGATTTACTGGCCTATTTGCTCTACTATTCAAAAAATAACTTGTTGTCAACCATTCATTCTTTCTGCTTATAATGTGGTTCCCTAGACACTTGGTGGTAAAAGAATTTCCTTTTATTGCTGTTGAGAGAGTTCTGAGCATATTTTTTAACAGCTGGCATTTGCAGAAGTACTTTATGGACATCAATTAGTTACTGCTGACAATTGCTTCAAGGAATAGAGCTGTATCTGTGGACTCAGGCTGTTGCTTCTAAATACTGATATACTGATACTCTATCCACCAACCACTTTGCTTCTGAAGCTCAAAATCTGATTTATTAATAGGGATTTTACTCTCCATGTTCGCTTATAACTTGAGAAACTTCTAAAACCGCCCCTCAACTTACTCTCTTCTAATCTATACCATTTGCTTTCTCAATTTATTGTATACATATGGATTTTACCTGTTTGGTACCCTTTAGGAAAATAAGGAGACAATTTTCCGTATTTATGCATTTGTATGTATTTAATATCTATATAATATTTAATTTATTCTTGTGGAATGAAGTGTTGGATTACGTAACTAGAACCATTCATTCTTTCTGCTTATAATGTGGTTCCCTAGGTAGATCCCTCTCTCTGTTTTATCACACGCAAACCCCAATATCATTTCCTCAAAACTCCTTCCCCTCCACAACTAAACACAGAACAGAATGGCATCAGGATGGACCGCTCCAGCTCAAAAAGATAAAGTAACAAACAAAGTGCAGACACATGGGCATCTGCACGTGAGGTAGAATCTGGATTAAACCCACGCATCAACTTTCATGTCCAGGTTAATTTGCTCAAAGAAAAACACACCACAGCAGCAACATTCAGAAAGTGCTCACAAGGCTTGGGGACCATTAGAAGCTTTTATAAAACATAGTCAAACGACTAGGTCGAATGAGTAAGAAAGGTACTGTTTAAATGTTACTATTAATATCTATGGTTAAAAACAAAAACAACAACAACAACTCAGGGTCAAGAGAAAGGTACACTGTACAGAGAGTCCAGAAAACCAGAAAACATCTGGGAAGCCATAGTTTTACACACACATGGTAGTGAATGTGTACGTTGAGAATAAAGAAAAGTAAGCAGCCACATAAAGGAGAGTTACTCTAACCAGAGAACCAGGCTCTTGGACCGTGGTCACCAGCTTCATATTTTTTTTCCCACAAGAGTCAATTCAGAAAAAACAGGTATGTTTATTTATGAGCCACATATTTTCATTACATTTTTTCATATCACTGTAATAAGACTCCATGATGAATACATGTATCCTCACAATGTAGATTTCCTACTCACCTAAAGAGAAGACTATTAATGAGAAAATTGGCAATACTTTTAAGCCACTAAAATGTGAATAACTGGGCATATCTCATATGTTGACAATGGAAATTAAGAAGCTCACTGTGTCATATTCCACTGGAGAGTTTCTCTATATTGGTCACCAGAACCAAATTTATGATTGTGGCTTCAGCAAGCATGTATTATGTATTTGCTCTTACCCCTGTAGATTATGCACATGATATTTCCCTGTTTCCAATATATTTTCCTGCTTCTTTGTTAAGGATGGTATTTATTAAGCTGCATTTAGTGAGTACGTAATTACAATGTGCCAGCCATTGCTCTAAATACTTTACGCACATCAACTTTTATTCTCTCAATACTAACAATAAGAGTACCTACGTAGTTCTGTGAGAATTCAATAATTTACAAATTCAGTAATTTGTAAAGTGCTTAGGTCCCTGCCCAGCACATAGAAAGTGCTACATAAGTAAGTGTTTTGCCAAACAGTCATATGAAATAGGCTGTATTTGTTATTCTCATCTTACACATGAAGCAATGGAAGCAGAGGTCGATTAAGGAACTCCCAGGGATCAAGAGCTAATGAGTGATGGGGCTGGACTTTAAAACACCAGCAATTTAACTCTAAAGCCTGCATTATTAACCATTCTTAACAATGGGGCACTACCACTTCACAGAAATGTGCATGGGTTGTTACTCCAACAACTTGATGCTGAACACCTCCTCCAAGAACTTTCCAGAACTGATATCTGTACACACACTAGATTGCAGGCTTCTTTTTTTTTTTTTAAAGAAGATGTTGGGGGTAGGAGTTTATTAATTAATTAATTAATTTTTGCTGTGTTGGGTCTTCGTTTCTGTGCGAGGGCTTTCTCTAATTGTGGCAAGCGTGGGCCACTCTTCATCGCAGTGCGCGGGCCTCTCACTATCGCAGCTTCTCTTGTTGCAGAGCACAGGCTCAGTAGTTGTGGCTCACGGGCCTAGCTTCTCTGCAGCATGTGGGATCCTCCCAGACCAGGGCTCGAACCCGTGTCCCCTGCATTAGCAGGCAGACTCTCAACCACTGCGCCACCAGGGAAGCCCAGATTGCAGGCTTCTTAAGAGTTCAAACCAAATTCTGTCACACAGTCTGCTCCTGTAGGGCACGGGTCTGCACACAGTGAATGTACACTAGATGCATGGATGCCTGTATAGATTGATGGCCTTGTGAGGATAATGTAAGTGATAACGTTTTAGCTTTAAAAATTTAACAGATATGAACTGAATATTTTATGCTTCAAGATACAAATATCCATCCAGTTTAATTATCTTTTCATTTTTTATTTCTGAGTAGATGACACCAGATACATGTCCAATGACCACTCTTTCTGTACTTATCATTCCTAAAACTATGCTTTCAAAAAATGGCCTGACAGTCACAAATGCATAATTTTGTACTTCTTGAAAAAATGAGTACTTCAGTACTCAAATCTTTACAGATTTGGGTTTGTGCCCCAATTCTACAACCATGGGTACTACTACCTGTGAATCCTAGATAAAGTCATTTAACCTCCATGAGCCTCAGCTGCCTTAGCTTTCAAATGGGAATACATAAAACAAAATAATAGTGGGCACAAAGTAAGCGCCATATAGTGAGTATATAAATTACTTTTCAGACTTTCTCCAAGGAAGTAAGGAATAAATTAAAAACCAATAATTGTATAAATGAAATTTAGCTATGACTTTATTTGGGTTGATACGTGGATTTTCTTTGCATTTTTATCTTTCTAATCCTAAAATAGAAATGTATTTACATTGTTTATATACAAATTGACTATTAGAGGTAGGACACAGAAGAGTAAAATCTAGAGTAGCACTGGGAAGTTAAGTTGAAAATTAAAATTTCTTGAGAATAATCAATAGCCAAATAACCGTATCTCTAAGAATTCTCAGATGACAGCCTCTTCTAAGTGTCATGGTCTGCAACATCTGGTGATTTTGAAATCTCTAGATGTTCTTGGATGGGGTATATCCTTTTCTGGGTACAGGTCCAAGAAAAGAAACTTCCTGGTTCTTATTTTTGAGTGTGACACTATAGGTCAGTATTGCCTAAAGTGGAGCACGATGGGAAAAAGCCCCAGAATGTCTTTTAATATACTAGATATGCTAGAGGCTCAATTGCACTAATGATGGATAATTAACAAACTGTATTTCTGTGATGCATTTTTTAAAAGCATATGTTTACTCCTATGAGGCACTGTTCCAAGTGTGTCTCAATGTTCAGTGCATTTATTTTATTTACGTATATTATCCTTGTCCCAGAGAATCCTAACCACAATAAGACACAATACACTGACTTTCTGTCAGTCGTGCTTCCCTTCCACAAAATCCAGTAAACCTAGTCCAGGTCCTTGAAATAAATAAATAAATACATTACAGTGCTGCCCTGGCTTTAATGAGGTTATCAAATGGAGGAGAACTTAAGATTTGCCATTAGGTTTTAAAGAATGGCCAGCTAAGAAAGAAGCCTTCTTTGGGGCATGAATAATGAGAAGGACGCAGCACTAATGCTTGAAGCGAAGGAAGGGAGAAGAGAGGGAGAGAGGCTGGAAAGAAGAAAGGATGGAAGAGGGAAGCAAAGAATAGCTTTTCTAGCCAGATACAAACCAGAAGCCAAATTTGCAAGAAAATTCTACATTTATCCAAGTCATGTTCCCAACTCTTTTAAGGTACTGGCAGCCATTCCATCTTATTAAACATTCATCTAAAAAGCCAGTCAATGCTTGGCCTCGTCTGACCTGCCATTTTAGAATTTCTTTTAAAGGGAAAAAATTAGCCATACAAAAGCATATTAATATCTTCTGATATGTTTAAAACTATCCAAGGGCTGAAGCACTTAAACCACTGTAGCTCTTTCTCAAAACTCCCTTATCAAGTTTTGACTCTTTCCTTGTCTTGGCCGCATGTGTTCTTTGTGTTTTTACAGAGAAGCAGCTACCTAGGACCACCACCATGGCAAAGCAGCAGTTAAGCAAGAAGCACCAATAACAATACACAGCTGACATGTTTTCTTTTCCTTGGCTTGCTGACAATCCTCAGGAAATGAAGCATGTGGTTTTGATGAGGTAGTTCCTTAAATTTTAATGTGGCATTGATCTATCTTAGGATTCCTAAAGGTTCATGGGCAGTACACTAAGGGAAGAGACCTAACAGCTGAAAAGAAAAATAAAAAAAGAAACTTTAGTTATATAAAAGTATTCTGTAAAGTACAAATTAGAAATGGTACTATGTTACACCAAAACAAAATACCACTGCTAATCTTTTCATTCACCTCACAGATTCTCAAAGTCAACACTGAAAAATGAATCACATAACATGCCTTGTCTATAAACCAAGACACGAGTCAACAAGGCTGAAGCAGTAGGGAGCAAAAGTAATACACTGGTGACATTACCTAGTGTCCTAGGCGGTCCCCATCATCTGTTACTGGCATCACCATCTACTCCGTTGTCCAAGATAGGAACCACAGAATAATCTTTACGTCCTTGCTGTTGTGAACACAACGTATCACATCTATTCATGAAGCTCTATCCATTCATCTTTATACACGCCTTGTGTGTCTCTCCCTGTCCTTCCTTTACCACTGCCACTTGATTTGCTAGGTTACTCATCATCTGTCTCCTGGACACTATTCCAGTCACTTTGCCACTGACTCTTGTCCTCCCAATCTATTTGCTGCCAGAATTATCTTCCTGTAATACAAATCTCAAATAATTACTCTTTATAAACTGTTGATGATTTCCCATTTCCTATAGCATAAATTCAAAACACCTTTTCATGGTATTCAGATAGCTCCATGCTACCTGCTATCCTGCTATCTTTCCCT